>NC_073691.1:4939325-4989325 GCF_029784155.1 Uranotaenia lowii
TTTCTCAGTGCAATGCTAAATTTAAAAATAATTATGCTACCGCCCGGTGCGCGAAAGAGTGTGTATCCCAAAACCGGTCCGCTGAAATGAGCAAAACCGGGCCGCGTATACTCACTTATTGGTGCGTTTGCTCTTATACTACAAACGAGGGCTTATTATTAAGGACATTATATGAATGGTTATAGTTTGACTTGGATTTTTTTTGATTTGTTTGACTTTTCTTTAGCGATGTTGTAAGTTGACATCTTGACAGTTGTTTCTTGATATTCAATGCTGCAGGTATGGGTTTTTCTTGACAAATTGAACTTGTTTTTGTCAATTGGTCATGTTCGGTTGCTGGGATTCTATCTTTCACGAATGGCGTGTTTTTGGCTTGAGTGTTGACTTTGGGCATAGTACGTTGACTGGTGTTTTCGTGCATAGCTGTGAAGTGTGCCGATGCTTCGCGTTCAGTGAATTGTGGTTTTTCTTACCGCTGTGCGTATTTTGTGTTTTAGTGTTGCTAAATGTTGTTCGTTGATGTTGTCGTCGTTCATAGCTGTGTTGATTGTTGATTTGTCATGTTTGATGAATGTGGTGTCCGCTGGGCGTGTTTTTATTCTGCTTGTTGGTTGACGTTTGTCTTCGGACATAGCCTTTTGAGTACCGGTGTTTCTCGTTCGGTTGACGGGTTGTTGTTTTTCTTACCGCTGTGCGTATTTTGTGTTTTAGTGTTGCTAAATGTTGTTCGTTGATCTTGTCGTCGTTCATAGCTGTGTTGATTGTAGGTTTGTCATGTTTGATGAATGTAGTGTCCGCTTGGCGTATTTTTATTCTGCTTGTTGGTCGACGTTTGTCTTCGGGCGTAGCTTTTGGATTACCGATGTTTCTCGTTCGGTTGACGGGTTGTTGTTTTTCTTACCGCTGTGCGTATTTTGGTGTTCTGGTGGTGCTAACGTAGTTCGTTGATCTTGTCGTCGTTCATAGCTGTGTTGATTGTAGGTTTGTCATGATTGGTGAATGTAGTGTCCGCTGGGCGTGTTTTTATTTTGCTTGTTGGTTGACGTTTGTCTTCGGACATAGCCTTTTGTGTTACCGATGTTTCTCGTTCGGTTGACGGGTTGTTGTTTTTCTTACCGCTGTGCGTATTTTGGTGTTCTGGTGGTGCTAACGTAGTTCGTTGATCTTGTCGTCGTTCATAGCTGTGTTGATTGTAGGTTTGTCATGATTGGTGAATGTAGTGTCCGCTTGGCGTATTTTTATTCTGTTTGTTGGTTGACGTTTGTCTTCGGACATAGCTTTTGTGTTGCCGATGTTTCTCGTTCGGTGGACGGTTGTTGTTTTTCTTACCGCTGTGCGTATTTTGGTGTTTTTTGTTGGTTGATGGTTATCTTCTTGCATAGCTCTATGTTGATGACTGTTTCTAATTGGCTTTTATATCTTTTGCATGATATATGCCCTGGTGATCACTGGACACGTCTTCTAGCCGGTAGTTGTTGGCGCCTATTCGCTCTCTGACGAAGCAAGGAATGAATTTGGGTCCTAACTTTTTTGTTTCCTGTTTAAGCTTCGACGACAGATGGAATGATCTTCTCCAGACTAGTTGGCCTATCTCAAAACTCCTGGTGCGGGCTCGAAGGTCATACCTTGCTCTACTTTTTTCGTGAGCATCTTGTATTCGTTGTCTGACGAAGTCGTGCACCTTCGCTAATGCTTTGATACGATTTTCTTGCTGTTCTTGAGGATTCATGGAAGAGTTAAGACCTTGCAGCTTGTAGTTCTCGGTAAAGACGATCATTTCTCGACCATAGTTCGCGAAGTGTGGCGAGATTCCAGATACTTCGTGTTTCGCTGTGTTGATTGCGCAAACAATTTGTTGTAGATGTTCGTCCCACGCTCGATGGTCCTCGTCAATGAGTGCTCGAACACAGGTGATGAGCGTGCGGTTCACCCGCTCGGCGTTATTACACATGGGCGTATAGTAGGCAGTTTTCATGTGTTCTATCTTGTATCTACGAAGTAATGAGACGAATGCGATTGCTTTAAACTGTGATCCATTGTCAGTTAATATAATTCGGGGTGTAGAAAATTTGAGAAAAACGTATTTTTCCAAGAAATTGATCATCTCCTGGGTTTCAGCGGATCTGAATGGTTGAGCAAGTACATACTTAGTAAACCAGTCGACTATTACGAGGATTACCGTGTTTCCCTTCTTCGACCTCACCAGTGGACCAACCCAATCTATTGATATCAACTCCCATGGTTGCGAAGCAGGTTTTAGACCTCCCATAGTTGGAGTTAAACATTCGTTCGGAGCTTTAACCGCCTTGCAAACAGAACAGTTGCGGACATACCTTTTTACATCTATCACCATGCGCGGCCAGTAGAACGATTTCTGAATCTTCTGTAGAGTGCGATCTGCGCCTAAGTGTGCTGCTGTTGGTATGTCGTGATATTTCCTTAGAATTTCCAATCTGGCTTCTTGAGGAATGACTTGCTTCCAGATGAAGGTTTTAGCGCCTACTTCGTCCGTAGTGGAGCAGTGTTTGAACAACTCATTTTGGATTATACGAAAATTCGGGAATTTATCAGGATCTTCGGTAATACCATGAACTAAGTTCGAATACCATGAATCATTTGTAACTTCTACGGAATTTATTTCGATTCTGCTTAAGCAGTCCGGTACTTTGTTTAAAGCTCCTTTTCGATATTTTATGTCGAATTGAAATGCGTTGAGCCGCAGAATCCACCGAGACATCAGTGAAGATGGATTTTTCATATTTCTAAGGTATTCGAGACTGGCGTGGTCACAAAAAACAGTGAATCGTGAGCCTTCGACATAGCCTCTGAATTTCTCAATGCATCGTATTACTGCCAGACATTCACGCTCAGTTGGTGAATATTTTCGTTCGGATGACGATAGTTTTTCAGAATGATAGCATATTGGTTTTTCCGCTGCCTCTTCTCCTTGAGTCAGGACTCCTCCAATGGCTGTTTCGCTTGCGTCACATGCTATCTGGAATGGCTTTGCGTAGTCTGGTGTGGTGAGAACTGGTGCAGTTGTGAGACACTGTTTCAAACGTTGGAATGCTAGTTCAGCAGCTTCACCCCATCGAAATTTTGTCTTCGCTTTTGTCAGTTCCGTCAGCGGCACAGCAATCTTGGCAAAGTTGTTGATGAAGCGCCTATACCAGCCCGCCATTCCTAGAAAACGTTGAACATCTTTTCGGTTTTTTGGTTGTGGGAAGTTTGTGATTGCGGAAGTTTTGTCCGGGTCTACATTCCAACCGTTCTCATCTAGGATATATCCTAAATATTTCAATTTGGGCAAACAGAAGCTTGATTTCTTTTTATTGATAGTGAATCCTGCGTTTCTTAACCGATATGCTACTTCTCTTAACAGGTGTGTGAATCTTTCGAAGGAATTAGCTGCGATGATAATATCATCTAGATAAGCGAAAACCTCGGGTTCCAGATCAATGAACAGGCTCGTCATGACTCTAGCAAGTGCTTGACTTGCGGTGC
This sequence comes from Uranotaenia lowii, assembly GCF_029784155.1. Taxonomy (NCBI): domain Eukaryota; kingdom Metazoa; phylum Arthropoda; class Insecta; order Diptera; family Culicidae; genus Uranotaenia; species Uranotaenia lowii. The sequence continues at coordinate 4,942,830 of NC_073691.1, forward strand.
AAAGGCCGAATGGAACTACGCAATACTGGAAATGACCTCGCTGTGGAATTGTGAATGCGGTTTTTGGTTTCGAGCTGTCTTCTAACGGTATCTGCCAAAAAGCTGCTTCTAGGTCGATTGATGCCAACCATTTACATCCACTGAGATTCTGCATTATGGCTGCTATTTGCGGAATGGGAAAAGCTTCAGGAACTACAATTTTGTTCAATCCTCTCGCGTCCAAACATAAGCGTATGGAGTTATCTTTCTTGCGAACTGCTACTACTGGCGAGTTCCACGGACAGCAGAAGGCTTCTTCTATCACGCCCATTTTTAACATCCTGTCAACTTCTTTGTTTACATCTTGTAGGATAAAACGAGACATTGTGTAGAACCGTTGCTTCACTGGCTTTGCACCATTCGTGTCAATTGCGTGAGTGTACAGATGCGTCCTTCCTAGCTTGCCTGTCGATTCAGATGAAGGGAATTCTTCGACTGCTTCTTTCAACTGCTGTTTTTGTTGCTCAGATAGACTGTTTAAGCGAGCATTGTTTTCTTCAGAGATGCTGTTCACTAGTAATTTCATTTGAAATTTGTTAAAGAAATCCATTCCCAGAATAAAACTATCAGGCAAATTTTCTAAACATATTACTGGCATTACGTGCCGCTTACCCTTGAGTTCTATCGGTAACATGACGTAGTGTGATATTTTGTGTTTTGTGTTGTCGGCCGTAAATATTGATCCTCGACCTGGAATTTTCTGAAGTTTGAGGGTTTCTGCTATTTCAGTTTTACTACCTCCTAGGAGTGAGCACATTGCTCCTGTGTCTAGCATTCCTTTCATTGGGATTCCTCTGCATGTCACATCAAGATACGGTCTATTGTCAAATGTGGAGATGTTGTGTACAGCTATGTTTGAATGTCCAAAGTTTTTTACTATAGATTCTGTGGGGTCGGTTTTTGTCTTGGGCAGCAAATTTGGACCCTCTAACAGTTGCCGCCTCTGGCGTTTCCCGGCTGGTTGTGCATGAGATCTCTGGCCATCTGAATACAGTCGGTACAATTCCTCACAGTGTATCCTTGTTTTCCGCATCGATAACAAAACAGGTGTGTTTTGGGATATGGGCACGTTAGGAAGAAATGATCGTCTCTGCCACATTGCCAGCATCTCAACATTGATGTCGTGTTTGCTGTTGTTTGGCGATTCGGCATTCTTTGGTTTCGCCCTTGATTATCCACCTGAACTGCGTTGAAACTTGCTCCAATGAATTCGTTCCCGTATCTGGGTTCGGAGGTCTGACTTTCCCTTGAAAGATCATAGTTCTGCATCGCTGGACTTAAACCTGCATTTGTGTTGCTATACTGCTGTGACATATCCGGCACGTTCTGCTGAACTAATGGCGAATTCCATTGTGGTGTGTTTTCGGTTTCGATTGCGTTAATCCCTTGCTGTGTTGTTGGTCTGTTGTCCCTTTGTAGCTGTGGTCTTAACTGCCTGTAAACATTTGCACGTCCGAGCTCTTGTGGTCGATGTGAATTGCCCGCGAAGCTGCTTCCATTAATATTTGCTTCATCCACCTCTTCGCAAACTTTAATTAGGCTGGCTAGCGATGATACTTGCGCGGCAATCGATACTAATCTGAAGTGTTGATTTAAATTTGTTCTCATAATATGGAACTGGTCCATCTCCGAAAATGGAGGATCAGCTGCGCCGAACATTAACGTCAACTCCCAATGAAAAGTCTCAAATGATTCATTCGGTTTTTGTACTCTGCAGTAGACTTGTTTTCTTATCCACTGTGCAAAATCTCTAGGAATAAATTGTTGTTTTATTCTTGTTTTAAATTCATCCCAAGAGATGTACGCATTGCATGCCAAACAGAACCAGTCTAAGGCTTTTCCAACCAGAAGAAATTTTATTTGTGACATCAATTCGTCACCATTCATGTCGTCGGTCATTGCGAATTTTTCTACCTTCTTGATGAACACGATCAGATCTAGCGGACTTCCCTTTCCGTCGTATTTGAAAGGCCATGCGTGAATTGGTTTTCCTCTTGGTCCTCTCTGGTGCCTGTTCTGCTCTCTCAGAATCGACAGCAGTACTTCGTCGCGAAGCTCCTGAGACATTTCGTTGTTCTGGTTGTCTCGATGCACTCCTCGATCGCGCTGTGAATTTCCACGTTCAGGAAGATGATGCACTTGTTGCATTCCCGATTGCTGAAGAGCTGCATTAATGTTTTGTTGAGGTGCTTGATGAATTTGAGTTGCCTGTTGTGGTTGCGAGATAGGTAACTGCCTAAGCCTCTCCAAAATTTCTTCCAACAGTTCAAGTTGATTCCTTTTATTAGACTCGACGTCGTTCCTTGTTCCGGTGTTGTTCTGCCCCTGGTTGCCTTCCCTCGTGTTGTTGCTGGCTTTGGGAATGGCTCCAGTTCGTTGCATGGTTTCTGATTGACGGCTTAAATTGACCGGATTTGTCGATGGTACAGATGCACCCCTGGTTCGTCGATCGTTCAACCTCAGTTCCTCTTCGTCGAATCCTCTAAATGGGCTGGAGGTTCTCGGCATCCTGTCCAAAACCGTTAGATTTGCTGCTGCCTCTAGCTGAATATTGTCTACTCTACCTGCATCATCATTCGATGTCAACGCTGCATTTAACTGTTTCACTTCACTCATCAGTTGCACTAACAATTCACTTCGCGGTTGATCTTTCGGAATAAGATCTAATCTGTTACGGTAATGCTCAAGACGCGAGAATAGTTGTCGTTTAGCATTCGTATCATTTTCATTGACAGCTTTACGCACGTTTGTTTTTATCGCTTCTAAATTAGTCAAACATAAATTGAGATTATCTTCAATGTTCATCACGTGTGTTGAGGATCTAGCATAAGAATTTGCTTTTTTCTCCTCCGTGATTAAATTTCGCAACGCGCTAAGTTTCGTTCTGCGGTTACTAAAACCAAGATCAAATTTATTTCTGAGTCGAAGCTCGTAGTCAATTTCCTCATCATTCAAGTCAATAATGTCCATTTTGATTTTTGTAGTATCTTAAAAGGTTCTATTAAATTCGGGCGCCAATATTGCCTGTCTGTTATTGCCTCGGGTTGTCCCTAACAGATATAATAGGCATATTTAATAAATTGCGCAATTGTGCGCGAGGGAAATAGGTTTTTATCCACCCACCAGTCCCCCTTAACTAAAGCTCACCTGTGATATCGCCACCTCGGATCACCACTCTTCCTGCGGCACTGCGAGCCGTTACTCCTATTTCCTTCGGCACTGCGAGCCGGCACACAAACACTTCCTCCTTCAGCTCGTTCCGCCGAGCAACGATTTTGCAGGTAGTCGCGCAGCCGGGAATTTGTTTCCTAGGCGCACAAAATGATAACGACACTCCTTCGACTCCTTTCTCAATGACTCTGCAGCAACACAACAGCAGTGACAGCCAACAATGGTAATTCGGCACTCGTGGCAGGAAACGCAGATGAATCGCGCCGCCGGGATGATCCTGGGCACGGGTTGGTCGAGCTCAACTTCTTCGGCTCGTCCCTTTAAAAAACTAACAGCAACACAATGACGAAATCACCTACAGCCGCAATTCGGCTCTCGTGGCCGGAACAGCGATAAACCGCGCCGCCGGGAATGATCCTTGGCACGCGTATGTTCCGCCCCCTTCTTCCGCTCGATAATGCCCGCACAGCGTTCGAGGCCGAAACTGAATGCGCGATACGTTGTGCCGCCGGGATTTCTCCTAGGCGCGCGAAATGTTCAGCTATATTGGCTCTCTGGCAGCCCACACTGCAGAGCGGCACTGTCGGGTGGATCTTTAGGGATCTTGATAAAAATTTTCCCTCCTGCCGAATAAAGACGAAAATTGACCGCACGGCAATCGGAGGCAGAAACTAAATGCGCGATACGTCGCGCCGCCGGGATTTCTCCTAGGCGCGCGAAATGTTCGGCTATATTGGCTCTCTGATAGCCCACACTGCAGAGCGGCACTGTCGGGTGGATCTTTAGTGATCTTGATACAAGTTTTCCCTCCTGCCGAATAAAAGATGAAAATTGACCGCACGGCAATCGGAGGCAGGCTGTTTTGCCTTTGTCACAGTCTGGCCCTTGGCCGGCTGCTGGTATCCGGTAAAACGGCCCTACAAGTAACCGCATCATTAGTACCTAACCTATAAATTTAAAGTGCGCTACTCACTTCTTCGCGAAGGCTTTTTCCGGCACAATCTGTCGTCGGGCAGCACGGCCTGCTCCGGCACTTCTTCGTCTCACTCCTGCGAAGTAATTTACAAAATATGTCGCTTTTTGCGATTAATTTTAAATGAAAAAAAGCATACCTTATTTCGATGCTTCTTTTCCTTGCACGCCGACTGCACTTTTCACGTGCGCTTTTTTGTTTGACAGCTCTACACGAGCTCTTAGCGCCAGGGTGTGTCCACCCTCAATCAGTGGTCTGTTTTTGTGTGGGTTTTTGTAACCCGAAATTGAGTGCATGTAATATTCTTTAGTGGTTTTCGAAACATATCGTGTTATTTTTTCTATCAAAAGCAGGTAACCAAAAACGACCGTGTTCATCGCTAGATGTAAAAAAAAACAAATAGCACAATGCAAATGTGTGTGTGATTTATCAAGGGCGTTTTAATAAGCACACAAAATATGTTATGTTTGTGTAAGATTTTTCCGTTTGTGTATGTGGCCGTTAGTTTCACGATAACCCGTAGATAGCGCTGCGGAACAAGCGCCAAAATCAGCCTTCAGTGGTCAGTCTGGGTATCTGGTGTCTGCGGTAAAATGCTGAATCCCCAGAACATTTTCCAAGTGTCGGAGTCGGAACCAAACAAAAGAAAGGGTTGCCAATTGCCGAAGTATTGATGAATTTTTCATCGGCTGGTTGGCAAAGTTGCCAATCACAAGCAAAATGTTTCAAATTTTGGAAGAAGAATTATCTCGGTGTATACACGTTACTTGCGTGAACTGACAGCCGTCAAACGCAAGTTATTAAACGTCAGTTGACTTCGATCTGAGTGCCATCTTTTTCTTCTTCCTCGCAAACACCAGTTCGAAATTCGACGACGACAAAAACGCGATGAAAAGGTTTTCACTCTAGCAGAGCTTCAAAAAAATTGAAAAAATATCAGTGTTACAGAACCGTACGGAAGGGAAATCCAGATCGTCCGGGTGATCGAATCTCTAATATCGGGTTTCGAAAATTAGATCTTACCGAAAAGGCTCGCATCGATCTGATTTTCAGCTCGGAAGTGACGCGAAAAAGTGGTTGTGGAAAAGTGGGTTTTTTTTTTCACTAGCTGAGCTCTTCGCATAGATTGCTGAGGTGAAGAGTGCATTTTTCACCCTTCTGCTAGTCCCGCAGCTATTTGGCCAATTATAAACCTTGGAAGATTGGGTTTGATTTTCTGTCCAAGTGAAGACGCCTTTTGGTGCCTCCGGAATCCAAGTTGAGGGTAGAAAGGTTGGACGACTTCTTCCTCTAAAGAGAAAATCGGTATTCCTTGAGAAAAAAAAAGTAAGCGGAAGCAGAGGCCAGCGGAAGCGTGATGGGGGCCAAGTCAAGAAGAATAAAACCAACAAAGCGATTATAGGAGTGTTAAAAAACTATGGGTATTTTCCAAATTAACCGAGAGATTCTGATTCATTATGATCAGCTGGTAAAATTCCAGCATACGAGATGTTGATTAGACAGTGAAGATTTTTTTTGTTGGGTGTCATGAGGTAAAATGTACCAATAAGTTAAGTGATTGTGGGCAAGGAGCAAAGATTGATTGAAGAGAACGAAAACTTTCGTTTGAATCGAAGAAAATAACGCAACACAAAGAAGAAACTTGAGGGGTCACGGGAAAGGTAGCGAAAATAAAAAACTTCGAACCCTAGGGTAAAAAAAATAGTTTCCTTTCCTCATTAATATCAGGGTGGAAATGTAGTGAGCAAAAGGGATCAATCCGAGCATTACAGAAGGTACCATTAATTTTGATTCCAAGAAATAAGGAATCAGATTAAATAAATTTAGCCTCGATTCGGTCTGTCCGGTAGAAGGGATAGCAGTACTGGAGAAACGTGAACGTCGTGATGCCGAAATGTGATGTTAAGACGCGCTATATCCCAGCGACCTTCGCCTGGACGCTGTTGCTGGGAACAACCTTCCTGTTTTTCTACTATCCGTAAGTGTCATTGATCCATATAGTTTTTTTTAAATAGTACCCCATTACAATTGTATAAGATGTTCTTCTAACAAATTTTAAATTCCTCTTTTGCCATCTCCCCAGTTCAATTTTTCCGAAAATTTCGAATGGGGAAATAAATATAGTTCAAGGTATTTGATTGAAAAAATGAACATATTTGCTAATGTATGAGGCAGCTATCTCTCATCCGTTGTTCTTTTGGAAGAAAAAAAGGACCAAAATTTTAACGGATGAGAGATAGCTGCCTTATATATTAGCAAATATGTTAGGGAACAATACTTTATTTATAATAACTCGATGAACATAATGAAGTATTGGATTTCAAAAAAAGCAAGATTGAACAATTTAAGTTTACCCATTCTTATAAATTTTCATTTGAGCTGTCTGTTATAGTACTGCTGCAAAAATGTGGATTATATCGCACTATTATATCAGGAGTGAAAGATCCGAAAACGTCGTAATACGTATCATATGATAGAATTTCACATTTTTAACCATTTAGTGAACTTTTTAAGGGCCAAAATGAGCGCCATTGCCCTGAGAAAATTTTGAAACAACAGAATATGAAACTCCTTTCCAAAGCCTAAAAAGAAGGACAGTTAGTCTCTTGTATAAAAAAACTACTGGTTTTGGTCCTTACAATTCATAATTTTTTTTTCTCGTAGGAATGATTTATACATTCAACTAGAGTTTTTCGAAAAAATGCTTCTGAGTTGAGCTTTAGCTCGGTCAGGTCGAATTCCAGCAATGTGTCCTCCGGTTCCAAATAAAAACTCATCAAACATATTCAGATGAAATATTAAGGAACAAGTTATGTCAATTTTGTAACCTAACCTAAATTCTCACGGTGAAATCAAACCAGTTTTTAAACTGAATTTACGACTTATAAAACAATCTATTTTCTTAAAAAGCATAAAGTTTTACCAAATAGTGCCTACCTTCTTTGTGACTTGAATTAACTTATTTGTGGCTGTTTTGAATCACTTATACGAAATGTGCCATTTAATAAATATGAGTTTTGCTACAAGGTACTTTTTATCATATTCGTACTCTAGAGACGAACCAGCCCGAGGCTGAAAGTCTCTATAATAAAGGAAAAAAGTATTTGGGGTTCTGGAATAAGTATATTTTTTTTTCGATAACATCAGGCTTTTGCAACATAAATTAATCACAAAAATCATAGAAAGATGCCTTACTAATAGTACCATGCACTATTTTTTTTAATCAAAATTAAGAACTGTTCGAGCATTGAACTAAGAAAACACAAGTTTGTTGAAAATTTCTTAAGAAATATAAGGGAAAATCTAGCGCCCCTACTCACCTCATAAAGCGGGGTAAGTTAAGACACCAGCAGCCCATAACATTTTACGTGATAACTTTTCTCGCTTTGCGCCTATCAAACTCACCTCTTCAGCATTTGTAAACAACACGTTCTGCATCACATTGAACGTAATTTTATCAAAATTTAACCACTATTGATTTTTAAAGTTTAACTATACGAAAAAACCCACTTACCCCGGTGTACCTTATTTATATCTAGCGTTCACTTTCATATTAGGTCGAAACTGTTTAAAATTTATAACCTTTAGAAAGTTCATTGAATTTGAAACATTTTCAATATTCTAGTATATCTAACCAATTTTCAATGATGTCCATGTGGTATGTAAACAGCCTCTAATACACCGTATCGTTGAGTTATTGGCGGAATAAAAAAAATTTCTCGTTCTTTTTCACATGATTTGATAATGGCTTTATTGTTAGAGAAATGTTGTAGCAAAACTTCAATTTGAATTTGGCACATAATATTTCAAAATTCAACATTCCAGAGTCCAAAAAAATCGTGAGGGTACTGCATTGAAATTTCCGGTGTTGTTACGGTTATGAACGTCACTGTTCGCAATCCTTCATAAATATAAACCTTCACAGTATAAAATTTCACTTAGTTCATGGTAATCCATTGAACAAATTTTGTTCTGGTGCGAATTAAATTTAGGCCCTTATTCTGCGCCTCGAGTGACGTGACGATAGTAGAGTCACCCAAGTCACTCTATTCCAGCAGTCGGTTTAGGTGAGGAACGTCACTTCGGATGAACTTTGTGAGTTCTTACCCTATTCTCGTAGTCACTTTGGGTGAGAATCGTCGCATTCGGGTGACGATTTTAGGTGACAATTGTCGGTACCTTTTCAGGTGGTGACGAGATAAAAATGAAATGAAAAATTTCGAAAATTACTGTAAAGCGGAGTTGTTAGTTGTTAAAATTCAATCAAAAGGTTTTACGTAGTATGTTTTTTGCTTAAAATTATCAATAAATTTGTAACCACGACGAGAATTTATTTTTACGAGAAGAGTTGGAGTTTAAGGGGGCTGGTTTTATTTAAGGGATTTCTGCTGCCAAATCTTCCCTGGCATCATGCAATCTAACTGTTGCCACTGGGGCCAGGAAGAGATGTGCACGGTGCGAGTTTTCTCGTCTACCTAAGCCCGGATTAATTTCAAAAAAAGGAGAACATTCAGATTGAAATTTTGAAAAATCTTAATGGGGAAATTTATTTCATTAGTTTTCAAGATTTTTTATAATTTATAAAGTAGTATATATATAGATTAATAATTTAAAATGAATCTGGTGTAAAATGGTTCTATACACCTAAAATATTAGCTTTTACAGACGCAAAACGAACTGCTCCTTCAGCATTTTCTCCAGCGTCCAGCGCTTTTCAGATTGACCTGTACAGTTGAGCTATTGCTAAACTTGAATCAGAATAATAAAAAAAATACATTTAGTTTCTGATACAATCTTTTAAAATTGTTCTGCTTTGATTTAAACATTTACGATTCATCACGCAAGGTGCTGGCCTATGAAACCACATCCGAGCCAATACCAACCAACACCTCGATGCAAAACTCCCCAGCCGTGTGTATCCTCGGGAACACTCCATAGTAGATCGCACATAAGCCCGTCGTGGGGCACTTTCTGTGTCTTCTTAATGTTCTGCTCGTGGCTCAGACCTAGAATTGGAGAAAAAGAAAGTAATTAAGTATAAAATGTTTTATTGAAAACGGCTTTAAAAATTTAGAAGAAACTCCAAAAAGCTTATTGGACACTAACACCGATAGCAGATCGTAAATCAGCTCACTTGAATCAGGTCTCCCTCGAGGAAACGGACCGGCTTCAGCGACAGCAACGGATCCAGCAGGAATGTGTTCAGATCGGCGAGGGCCATCACGATACGATTGACTCCGGAGATGACTTCCTTTACCTGATTGCACTGTTTCGCCCCGTTCCAGCGGAATGGAAACGATAATCCACACCACCGACTCCAGGACCGCGTCGATTTCTGCCATCAGCACTTGTTTTCGCTGATTTCCGCCCCAAGCTGGCCGCAACACTTCGCGAAATCTTTTAATTTTTCCGTAGCAAAAAAAACAATAACATAAGTTTGACAGTTTGGGGTTCATCCAGTCACTCAGTGGGAATGAATATCTGTCACTTGCTCTCACCGTGCTGTCACCTCACTTAAACCGACTGTCGGAATAAGGTGACAAGAGTCGAGTGACGGTGAGGTGACTCGCCAAACGTCACGTCACTCGCGGCGCAGAATAAGGGCCTTAAAAAAAGAACAAGAGACATTGGCAAAAGAAAATCTGATCATAATTAGGTTAATTGTAGTTAACAGAGGAACAAACTTAATTAAAGCATTTCCTTCATTGAAATTCATTTATATGCAGAAATTTTCATTATATATTTAATACCGAATACTTTGTACAACTGATGAATGACTCCAGATAGGTTGTATTTTTACCTTCCATTGGCTAACATTGTTGACGTTTTTTATTTACCGATAACGGTTGTAATTTTAAATTTATTTTAACTCCATTGTTTCAACCTGACGTGACGTAATCATATTTCATGCGAAATTTCATTCAACGACGTTTAAGGCATTCGTCATCTTTGCCGTTTTTTCCAATATTCTGTGCCCAGCGCAATTACACGTTCGATAAAAGCTAACTCACTGGAAGTTGGCGGTATCAGCTGTTAAAACTAATACCCAGTATTATAGAGAGCAGGAAAGTGCAACAATCTAGCGGGAATTTAATTTTACGACAGTAGATGTAGGTACTACCTGATGATCCAAACTGATGCAAAATAAATGAATGTGGCATGATATGACGGCATGCATGCGGGTGTTACTGTCCGGGACATTGCTTCTGATATCTGTGGTTTTTTCGCGGGAATAAATTCGCTTTCAGAGTAAATAACCCTAGGTCGTGTTGCAAGCGAAGGGGAATATTCTAAAGTAAACTCCGCTGGGTTGACCTAGAATAGTAGAATCCTGACGATTCACTTGAAACAGTCGACTTGAATGTTGGTTGTCAGAAGCAGAAGAGAGTGTTTGTTGGGTCGGTGAATGCGCTTCCCGAGCAGACATTTATGGCAAAATTATAGCAAATTTTGCTATCACGCCCTGAGAGCCAAAGTTGCTCTCAATTTGCTTGACATAAGGTGGTACACAGCACAATTGAGAGCACAATTTTCCATACTTGGTTAGCAAAGTGATACCAAATTTTGCTAAAACTGAGACCCTAACTACACCTCGTTTTTTGAGAGCTTGGAGAGCAAAATGATGCTTATTCAAGGCATCAACAGAATTGCTTTGAAAGCAAAACTTGGCATAAAATTGCTCTCAAAACATCCGAAAAATGAGGAATCGTTTGGGCCTCAAAACAAGCCAAAAATTCATATGATTTTGCCAACCATGTGTGAAAATTGTTGCTCTGATTTGTGCCATGTACCAAAATACCTCAAAATCAAGCAAAATTGTTCCTCAAGGCGTGATAGCGAAATTTATTGTAATTTTGCCAAATAGCTTTTTTTCTCAAAAATAATTTCTAAGGTCAATAGAAAATTTCAAATATTTCTTGTTTCGATATTATGCTTATGCTTATGCTTATGCTTATGCTTATGCTTATGATACGTACACAGCCAGATCTTGTCAGCATCCCGGTGAGTAGTAAAAGTACATTTACTACTCATCTTAACTAGGCCGGGCCCACTGTGCAGTATTGGACGCAGAGACAACTGGAACACAGGGAGGAAGAAACGTGGACAACAGTACCATACGTTTCCACAATATTTCTTGTTTCGATATTAATACTGAAAGTAATTTCGCCTTTCCTTATGCAACTATCAGGTCAACTACAATAGATCAACTAACTGGTCGCAGTCATAGGTACCCAAAAAAAACGCCTAAATGTATACTATTCCCTAGTTTTATTTACTAAACTAACACATCAATTTTCTTAAATGTTTCATTTCAGTTACGTAATAAATATAAATCATTCAGCATGACTTAAGTTTAATTCAAATGTCGCCTTTTCGAATAATTCCTTCCACCTTTTTAAGTTTTGGCTATGTACATTGATATAAATTGAAAACAAAATTTAGCCAATCCTAGTTTTAGTACAAGCAATTTGATTCTTGCAACTTTTGAAAAGTTTCCTATATTGTCCGAAACTTTAGACATACGATTTAGTTTGATTCGAGCTCGGACAAGGATTTCTTTCAAATAGACGTTATTAAACGCCTTTATTTAGGCAATGCATAGAAATATCGATATATTTTCAAGAGCTATTAGAAGGGCTAGGTGTTGCTTTGAAGGATTTGTTTGTTTATGAAGAGTGCCCCCGTGTCAGTGGACAATGAACGAAAACGCTTATAGTAAGTAAGTGTACAGCACAAACCTTTGAAATAGGGTTTATTGTTGAATCAAATTGTTTGATTTCAATCTTCAGGTTGTTTTCGAATAAATACCAACTGTGAATAGAAGGCATCATCTCGTGAGTGTTATTACCACTAGAGCTAAGAACGCCTGCAATTTGTTTTCAATAAACATTTTTTGGTATCTTTTGTAACGCATTCATAATACCGAATCCACATATGCTGACTTCCTTAAAAATATCCCGGACAAAATAGGAGACATTCAAAAAGTTGCAGCAACCAAGATAGCTTAGTTCAGACTAGCTTTGAGAGCCAATTTTCATAACCGGTAGTACCGGTCCGGTACAACCGACCTGGACGAAATTGCAACACCAATAACACCAATAACCAAGAAATAAGAGCAAAGCTAAATATTTAGCGATGCATATTACATCTGAAGTTACAAATAATGATATGCTTCTAGCTACCAAAAATGAAAAGCCGGCCATCCAGCAAAAATAAATTATCACAATGGTAATTGAAACTGTTGGTGTTATAACCGATATTAGCCATGACTTACCTGTTATTCCGGAGCTGAAAGAGCTTTTTGATGGAGTTCTCAGTGTTATCCTTAGTTTTCTGAATTGATTTTCTTTCCGTCCTATTGCGATTCAGAGAAACAGCATTCTGGCTCATGGAACCTTTCAGCAAAGGGCGGAAGATTTCGTATTGCTGAAAAGACACATTCGACCACAACTACGGTGTGGTCGAATTAACAATGCTGTACAATAGATCCATATACACTTTTTTATGTTCCACAATCCAAAAAAAAACTACTTACGTAAGAATTCCATTCGAAAATTATCATTTTGGATTGAATCTTTGAATGCGCACTGCTTTGTCACTGGTTATGGGAAAAACACAAAATTTTGTTTACTTTTTTTTATCTTTTGATTCGTCAAGCGGATGGATCAGTGACATCGGTTATATGTCTTGGGGTAGTTTTGATAATAGTGTTTTCGTTTATTTTCTACAGGCACGGGGTAAACCTTTTATTCTAAAAAAAACAAAATCATTTCCCGTGTCGATGCATATAATTTAAATGCATCGTCCCAGGCGACGTTTTTTTGTTTATGAATTTTGCTACTGCCTCAGTGCCAGTAGAAAAATAATCAAAAACGCTATAAGTTAGAAAAAAATTTCTTCGTTAGATGCGTTTGCGCAGCGCTTAAAATGCAGAGTTTCATAAATTTCAAGAAATTACACTTTAAATACAACTGAGTTGTTTTTTTCTTGTTACTCCTGGACAAATAAAAAAAATTAAACTCCAAAGAAGGCGTTTTGGTGAACTAAACTACGTTTTCTATAAAAAAAAAGAATATTGTGATTTTTTTTAATTACAAAAATTTGAAACATGTTGGATGCTTCAAAAATAATCGATATTAAACAAGTGGAATATAAAAGCTTTTGAAATTTCCATTGTTCTGGAAAGTTTGCTTTGAATTTTTCGCATGCCATATTAGTTTCTTGGTTTTCCTTAGTTTGTTAAAAAAGATTTACAGCGAAAATAATGATTCCAATGATTATTATTCATGAATAATAATATAATTATTATTACTATGTTTTCCTGATAACAAGTTTCGTTAGTTTAAATCATTGAAATTTTACTTAGAAGCTTTTATTTTATTGGATTATTCGACTCATTTTGGTGAGATAAATTCAATGCTTCTCGGGTGAACTAATGATTTTTTTAAATGCAGTGTGATTTGAGCTAACGTTTTAGAAACATTGATGGTTGAACTGAGAGCATAATAAACACTCCCGTCAAGAAACTTTATCAAAAATTAGTGCGGAGATTGGATGTCGGGACGTTTCAATTGTTAAAAATTAACACTTCAATCCCAAAACTGAACAAATATTCGGTAAATACAACAATCTTAAAATCAAGATTCGAGTTACCAGCGCTTGTATCGGTTCATAAACATTTAGAAGAATTGTATTTTACAAAATATGGATAGCTCAATAACTCCTAGTTTTGCTATCAATATCTATTTTTCAGAAGAAAAAATCACCAGGTCAATTCTTTACCAGGTTATGCTATAATTTGAATTCAAATTAGTATTTTGTCAAAATTAGGGATGCTAAATTTATGCCTAATTTTGCTATTGTGTAATTTATACGGCAAATGCTGCTATAACTTTGTTCTCGGGTTGATATTTTAAATTATAAAAAAAAGGATAGCTCATTTACGCCTTGTTTTGCTATCAATCTGAATTATATACCATATTTTGCTGATAGTTTGCTGTTGATACCAAAATGTGGTCTCAGCTTGCTGTCAAACAAAAGCATAAGAAAGCTTAATTATGCCTAATTTTGCTCTCGTACAAAATTTAACAGCAAACGATGCTATCAGTTTGCTGTTAATACCTTATTATGGTCTCGGTTTGCTATCAATTTAGGCATCAAAGTCTGCTCGGGTTTTCTTTTTGTCTGGGGTAAACGGGCACGGTTCCACATACAGCGAAAGCGATAAGTTGAGGATGATGCTAACTCTGACTGAATTGAAATCAATACCTGATCGTTAATACTATGTGTGTAGGATAGCACACCTCGAAGCGGAGGTTTACAAGATTTTACGTTCAGATTATTTAAGGATATTTGTTTTAGCAAATTTTAAATTTTACCAAAAAATGCTCCAGTGTGAACTAATTGACGATGTTAAGTAAAAAAAACTTGCCGAAAGCCTTATTCGATTAGATAACAGTAAACCGTTTTCGGCAAGACGGAAAGACCAAGCGATGTCAAAACTGTTGCCGTGATTTTTGTGGTTGGCAAAAAAGCAAAAAAAAGTTGGTTTTTGCTGCGACGAAAATATTTGTCTGACTGGGCTGTGTGACGACGATACGCGCTTATGTTTATATGCATTAGAGTCTAAGAGTTTACCTTACTGTCTCCGAATTTTATTACACCAAACCAACTTTTGATGGACGGTAACGAAAGCGACAACGACTGCGTTGCGTATAAAATTACCTATCTCCTTGGCTGGTGTATGCCAGGTTGTCCCGTGCTTGTCGTGTGTAACGGAAAAACTTTCATCGCGCGATCGAAAAACGTGATCTTTATTCTTTGTCCACCTCCTACTGCCTGTTGACTGAAAACACCCACCCGCCAACTCGTTCTCAACCTCTGTTCTTAAGGCAAATAAGCTCCCTAGGGAAGGTTATTCACTCACTACTCGTAACACGTGGTGCTTCTCTTTTGATGTCACGAAAACTTGACATGAGGGTGCGTTTTGTTTCGTGTTCTGTAAAAGAACCATTCGAGATTTTTGGGCTAGCTGACGACTTCTGATATAAAAAAAATGCATGCAAATCCACTAGAGAAATATAATTTATCAGTTTATTTGTCCATGTGAATATTTAACGTTTTTCCTCACATTTCGAAGATGTTAAATCTAGTTAAATATTACGCATATATCAAAAGGACAAGTTGAATTGAAGTGTGAAAATCCCCATTGGGGGAGGAGGGGGGTGTTGGGGGGTTGGGTTGATCATGTTCCCCAACAATGTGCTCAGCAACGTTTAATTTAGCTGTCTAGTGCCCCCTTTTCTTCGGCTGAAGCAACAGGAAAAGAAAAAAAAGCTTACACTCAGTACCTACGTTGCCAATATATGTTGTATGCGGATCTCTAATATGCCCATAAGTCGACGTTGTGGAACGTATCGGACCATAATATGCTTTGATGCATGCCCTGCTCCAGTTCTACTATGTAAGGGGAAACCAGACCACGCCAGGCCAGAAAGGAGAAATAGAATTTTCAATTTGTTGCTTTTCGGTCATTTCGTTCCGATGGATGGTTCGTGTATGTGTACTAACTAACCTTGGAAGGGAGAAGTGGGGAGACTCGTTATGGGCAGACGAAACATTTTCCGCTTTTTTTGGTTTATTTTTCGATCCCGCACCTTTGGTGTTGATATGTGGTTTGGCAGTCTACTGTTGCTGCACAGTGCCTAGTGATCCACTTAAAGGGAAATGGTCAGTTGTGTTGTGAGCTATGATTTACTAGCTATTTTATATTTTCACATAACAACGTTGTAATCCACACCTTTAACAAGGATGCATACACGAACAATTTCTAGATCTATTTCAACATCAACAAATTCTTTGTTATTTTAAAAGTTTATTAAAAATTTCAATTAGTAAAAAAACTTGAAAAGTTGCGCATTTCGTTAGTCATAAATTACTCGCAATTTTGTTCTACAGTTCAGTGTGTGTGTGCTCATAAAGCAATAGTTGGTCAGCAGTGAAGATATTGAGCTGGCTGCTGACGAATAAACAGCTGTTCAAAACGAGATCACACGAAAGCACCCACTACTTTCTGCAGAGTCAACAGTAATGCTGCTGGATTGCAAAGTTTCTCCGCGCGTTGGGCGAACTCCGAGTGTTTTGGAATTCAACTATAGTTTATGACTGTCAGTTGTTTCGAACCTTTTCAATACCGGCTTGTTTTATTTTGTCTTTAAAACAAACGCCATTGTAGCAGCGGACTTGAAACAACCGTACAAATACTAAATCTCGTACATGCTTACAGGATAGGTCGTCTTCGATTGAATCCCTATGCAGAGATGTTAAAATCGCGAGTCTACATACTCGCACTTTGCCCTTCTTTGCAGAACGATTTTATTTCGTTAAACTCAATCTGCAATGATGCTATCTAAAGTTCAACTCGGAAAGCATCAGGAAGTAAGCTTCGGGTAAACTCGGCAGGAGTAAACAGCAATCGGGGGAAACATCAGCGAAGCAAACGAACAGTTCTGCGAATTAAAAAACAAATCGTTTTCGTTCGGCAGCCGAACACATCAATCGGACAACGCATGGGGGCGTAGCTTAAAGTGATAGATACAAGGGAACGGGAAACGAGCGAGAGAAGGGTGCGAGGAATGTTAACTCGGTTCGTCGGGCAACGATCGCTCGTGAGCATTCGTGTACGGTAAGCTTCGTTCTGTTGTTTCATTGGTGTGATTTTATTCCTGCGAGGAGGGGAAAACATCAACTCGGAACTGTTCTCTTCGTTTTGTGTGCAATCACGTCATGATTGGAACGAAGATAAAATCAATCTGCACACAACAAGCCGAATGATTCTTTCCGAGGCGAGTTTAAACACCGCTGTCCCTATGAGGTAGCTTAGCTTATACTGTATTCGTTTTCCTTCAGTCGTGCACCGGTGCACTACCGGTGTAGTGCACTTTTTGCTGCCCTCGTGTTCGTTTCACTATGAGTGATGCACTGGTAGTGCACCATAATGTAGGGTTGCCATCTGCCTGCCGTCTTGCTTTTTCCTCAAAATGTCCCACTTTTTTTCTTGGAACTTTTTTACAATGTTTACTGACTTACACTAGTAAAAATAAAGCTTTAGCCTCAATTTGATTTCATTGGTTCAACCAAGGTGGCCAGCGAACCGGGAAAACCGGGAAAAAAACCGGGAATTGAAAATAGGATCGGGAAAACCGGGAAAAAACCGGGAATTTCAAATCAAAACCGGGAAAATTATTTATGGATTACGTTTCCCCATATAAAAACATATTAGTTCCATAAATTCATTCATTTCATAATGACGTAACTTTTTCTCAGAAACTTTACAGTAGCGCTGATGTGGTCTAGTGGATAGGGTGGCGCGAGTCTGGTAACCCAGGCGTACTGGGTTCGATTCCCGGTATCGGCAAGAAAAACTTTTGGGTTAGAATCCTATAAGTTGCCGAGATGCTTGGGGAGTAAGTAGAGGCCAGTCTCGAACCCACCCTTGTCCTCCCTCCAACTGGTATCAGGAGGGATTGGTTTGTTATCTTGAACTGCATTCTGTCCATATCCAGTTGGAATGGATATAATGAAGTGCATGATGGTTTAACCAACGTCTCATGATCGTTTACTATTCTACGCTGCCTACTCTAAACTTTCAAATTTACTTCTCCAAACTATCTCTAATTTTCATTTCCAGCGTCAGCTCCCCGAGCTATTTAAACGCCACAAAAAAAAACTTTTTCTCAGAAACTTTACAATCTATAGTCGCTTATTTCAGGATTGTTAGCCATTCGGGAAGACGCGGAAATGTCGGGATTTCATATTCATGAGGGAAAAGCCGGAAAAATATAAAAAAAACGCATACATTTGTCGAGCAAAGAAACATCGTGGAAAAAAGTGAAGGGAATTTACAAAATTTTTAAATGTTGCGACTTTATAGTTCTGATATGAATTCATACGTTGAAATCAGACAGTTTTCGATTGAATCCACGTCTTGAAAATAAAATTTAATCTAAACATCTATCATATGATTGGAATTATTATCCACTATTCCAGAATTGATGATGTTCGAATCTGCATCAGGAGCTCATTTTTTCAGAAAAACTCGTTATGCTGAAAAGCAAAACTTGAGAAAATTAGCAAAAATCGAACAAACACATTTAAACTGTAGGAGTTAAGAGCCCGACTAAAATATCAAATAAATTTGATGCACAAATTTAAATGTTGAACGAACGTTTGAAGAGAAAAAAAAATTCAGTTATTCATCCATGAAGACCTAACTCGGTGGACTAATTTTCTGAAAAGCTATTTTTACAAAGGTCTTGTAGGTCTTGGAGGTTGTCTTAAAAAAATGAACAGTGAGTTTTTTTGACTTGACTTTACTTATTTTCAATTGAGTTTAGAATACTTTTATCAAAGAAACGAAATTATTCAGACGTTACTTAGAATTTTTATTTCATTTATAAAGCAATTAAAAAAAATCTTGAAAAAAAAAACAAATTTCTTGTTTGTGTTTTATTTACTAGCACAATAATAATTGTCAAAAACAATCAAAACGAAAGTTCAAAACATCAAATTGTTGAGAAACGGCATAACCTCGAAGTTCTTATCTTATTTGATTTCGAACATATTTTCATAGCTCAATTATAACTTTTAAAATTCGGGAATCGTCCCATGCGGGAAAAATACCGTAAACAAAAAAAAAATTAATAAAATGTCACAATTTTATTCTGATAACTGATAAACGAAGATGTAACAAAATACTTAGTTTTATGTGATTCTTGTTTACATTTTGCTCTTAAACTAGTAGATTTTTTTAATTGAAAAATCGAATAAAAACATGCAATTTTGAGATAGGACTGAAAATGATTCAGTGTCCAATATGAGACGGTTCTCAAATAAAATTTCAGGCTTAGCATGAATAAGGTTCATCGAAATCTGTTTTAAGAACTTTAGAAGTAGAATATCGTAATATCAATCAGGAGATTTCAATAGTAAAATTCAGTATTTCAACTTGAAATTTTAAAAGTATTATATACATGGCATATATCAAAACTATAGTTTATCTCATGCAAATAATAAAAATGAAGCATTTTCCCTTATAAGCGAAGATGGTGTGAATGACTGAAAAGAAGGTAACAATTTTCGGTTAAGGTTAGAACAACTAGAATTGTTTTCTTGCCGTGTTTCTATGACTGTAGTTTAACTAACTTTTGCGTTTCAAGATTAGCTAAAAAAAATTAGGTCCTTTCACACTTTTACATTAAACTTGCATAAACATATCTTAATTTTTGGTCAAAATACCTGATGGACATATTTATTTGCGCATTTTGAAAAACCATGAAATCTCAATCGGGAAGAAACCGGGAATTTTAAAATGGAAACTCGCTGGCCACCCTGCTAATGTTGTCGGAGGTTGTATACGGTCCTTAAACCGCTACTAGTACTAGTCACTTCTATCATCGATTTTTTTCATCTTATAGCCAAGCTTTTTCTCACGCAGGATTGAGAAGTATAATCAGACATAGAATTTTTTAATTATTTGATCAAATCATCCTTAAATATTAACTTTCGTAAATTTCGCAGAAATTAAAATTCAAGATTTCTTCCACTGGTGCGGCGCTATCAATTTTTAGCAGTTGCGAGTTGCGGCGACCCTAAAAAAGATCCCTACTTCAGAAAATCTGATATGAGCCTGATGTATCATGTATCATTCTTGTTTTGCGAGAGATGCCAACCCTGGCTGTAGATTTCAGTTTCCGACTTATGAAAAGAAAATGAGCAGCTTTCGACTCAAAAGATTATATGCGCAGCCTCAGGCTCAGAAGTCGTTCGATACCGAGCAACAAAATGGACCATTTTTTGACCCCAGAACATAAAAAAGATTTTGATTAAAAAACCAAAAACATAATTATTCACGGAAAAAAAATCTCTTGATACCGAAAATAAAGCAAGACACTGGCTGGGCACTCAGAAGGGTTGAGTAGTGCGACAGTGTGTCAGGTTTCTTATGCACAAATCTAGATGTACCAAACATTTGTGCAACTTCGCGAAACCCAGTAGTGAGAAATATATGGCCTTCGAAAGTAAAACATCGCCGACCTAGTACGATCTGTGTGCTCGATCGGTTGGTGGAAACTCAATAAAAAAAAATTGTGAAGCATTTCCACCGATCAAGGGGATCCGGCTACAAGAAGGAGGAGAAGGGTTTGGGCGATTTAAAATGCGGTTTATGTGGAATCCACCAACCGGTACCTTACCCTATTCGGAATGACTGGTATTGATAAACATTCTCTCGGTTGCTTACAAACAACGGAGAAAACATTTCCAGATTCGAATCGGATATGAATCAACTTGATCTATAGATAGTTTGCTGCATGGGTGATTTTAATGCGTGTTTGTTGATCGTTCTGAAACGTGAAAAAGATTGGTATATTCTGTTTTTTTTATATATATAACACGCATATCGAAATCGTTTTCGGAAGAAATTTTCAACACTTCATCAACACTTTGACTGACGGTTGACAGATAGTAACGATTTGTATTTCATAGCCCCTACACACAAAAAAAAAACATAGTAAAATTACTAAATCCGTGGTTTAATTGAACAACACGCAACCATATTTTTGAGTCAATAATGTTTTGTTCTTAAAAATACTCCACGCATGGTAATTTTACTTTGTGTTGATTTTGGATGCCCGTAGTAATTTTGACTGCAACCGTGGTAAAACTGTCAATGACAGCAAGAGTTCTTTTCCTTCGTGCATTGTAAAAATGCTATTTTTACATGATAAAAATAAATATCTGTTATGATAGAAATGAGTATGGTATCATGATATAAATAATAAAACTACTATGCTTCATGGTAGAATTATCTCATGTTATTATATTTTGGAAGCCTTAAGAATTACATTCACTTTTAACACATATTTTTTCAAAAAAGTGATCACGTCACTTTTTTTCATGATGGTAGCACAAAACGCCGGACTGCTTCACTCTTTGATGATTCATCGAAAAAATCTGAAAATAAAATTTTACAAGAATCAATTAATCAGCAGATCAAAATCAATATTAGTTGAACTTACCTTTAAATCGCTGAGCCCCGTGCGTTTTGTCATATCGATTTGAGATGTTTCGACAATCCTCTTGTGGTCAACAATCCAGAAAACGGGCCGTGGTGATCTTCCAATCTTCCGGTCAGGGAACTTGGATGGCATCGAAGAGAGCTTTCCTGATTTAGACAGGCATTAAAACAAATAAAAAAAGAAACGGAAAAAAAAACATTTAATTAGTTAAAAACCGTTCACTTATTTTAAAAGCAGTAGATTGATTAGTACAAAATAAAATTTCCTCACCTGAAGGAATACATTTCTCGGCCCGACTGAAACTGCGCCCGGTTCCAGTGCGAGTTAGTTGAAATAAAAGGAGCATCTTTCGTCCCACCTTCAGGATGCATGTTCCAATGTCTTCCGACGTTGGCCAATTGTGAAGAAAATTTCCATTAGCTACACCATCGATGGAGGTTTCCTCGAGCGGGGAACTCGGCCACTGAAACAAATAGAAAAAAAAGTGTAATTCGATTTTTCACGCATAGGATTGTTAAAATTTGATTACCTAAATAAGTAACAGGCAAAAAAAAACACAATCTCACTTACTTGAGAAATGCTTTTTCCGGTCAGATGTGCTGCTTGGCCGCTCCTTGTGCGTCGATTCGGAAATATTCAACAAAGCTGCGGGATGTCTTTTCCAGAAAGGACAGCCTTTTGGTCGCGTCAGTGTTTAAGGTCTTGGCCACTTTATCGACGATCTTGGGCAGAATTTTAATTTCATGTCCCGATTTCGCGACGGGATGACACGAAAACAAAATAAAACACTCAAAAGAAGCTCATAGTAAAATTACTATGAATCCAGTGGAATGAATGGAATGAAACCACAAAAATACTTTGCGCATAGTGTTTTTATCATGAGCATAGTATTTTGGACAACACAAATGACGATGTGACAACATTACCATGCGTATAGTAATTTCGGGAACATGAATCGTGCAATATTAAAATATCATGCGCATGGTAATAAAGACAAGATGAAAATACTATGAGCTGTCAAAGTTAGCATAGTAAAAAATACTATGTCGTAGTATTATCGCCCAGATTTGTGGTAGAAAATACTAAATCATGGTTGAAAATACTAAATCGTGGACGTAGTAAAATTATCATGACGCTGTTCTAGAAAAACCCATGTAATTTTTTTCCGTGTACGCATAGAGAGACAGCAATAAATTTGTACGTGTACATTGTCATGGGATCCCATGTTAAGGGTGTTGCTTATAGATAGAAGAACTGAAATTTTATCTGGTGCATCAGTCATACCTTAAGTACCAAATACTATAAGGAACGAGTCGGAAATAAATAATGTGCGTTATGGCTGGCGTTTGTTAGTTCGGAAAAATCGTTCCTTGATGGTATTTGTTGAAGAGATGATTAATACATTGATTGAGATTCAAGTATCACGTGAATCATAAGACAGTAAACATTGTTCAGTTATTTTCTTTACTAACCAATTCATGGTTTTAAGATTAAAAATAACTACGAATATCTGATAAAATATTTCGCTGTATAATTTGATTTACTATTGTTCATGAAATATTCATTTTCAACACAAGGCAAATTTATTACCAATAATAGAACAATTTACTTGACGAATGAATTCATCAACAACATTACATTAGTTTTAAATACCTCTCATATAGTCGAGTCTAAAAAGCAAATCCCTGTCACAGACCACCGACTCGACATCGTCGTCGTCTTGATTCTTTTTTTTTTCTTGCAAACATTTTCATACTTCCAATTCTCGGCTTCTTAGAGCTGGGCCCCACCTGCGCCACTCTTGTCTAATAAATAATTTCTTTCTTTTTTCTCTTCCTCATCTGCCCATATCGAATTATGTTTCTACGCAACAGATGTCGCCAGTTCTACGTGCAACGCCACCCATGGGTACCGGCGTATCAGGCCGTCATCACGTTCTTCGTCATCGCCAACTTTACCCTGGCAACGTTTATGGATCCCGGTGTTATACCGAAAGGTTAGTATCAGTCAGGGCTCGTTCGATCACGCATTATCTTCTCGGAATTTGTATCATTGTGTAACTCCGGTATGTTACTATGTATGTTTGTATGCGTTGTAGTTAATCTGAATATCGGAATATGTGATTGATATTAATTTAGTCAATGTGATCCGGTGTATAATGGACTTTACAATGGAACTAAAAAAGCGACAATCACATGTCCGGTAATTAGTTCAAGTCACGCAGTTGCAATCAACTGGCTGTATTTGTATTTCTAGACCTAATATGAAAGGTCGAGAATAAAAACATAAATAAACATTCTTTATCCACACATGAATAACTAATCTAACAAATAATACCACTATTTCAATTTGAGAGGTGTATGAATTGTATTATTTCAGTTCGGTTTCACTTTTTAGAATGATATTTAATTTTTTTTGAATTACATTTTTCCTGAAAGACTGTCAGACACTCACTGTGAAAGTTCCTTTCTATCTTGATTAGAAAGAGGGTGTAAGCAATTTTGTTCCAAATGTATAGAAAAAAACCTTTAAGCACCCAATTATTTCTCCGAGAAATTATCAAAATTGATTTGAAAAATGAAATCTGTTTTATAAACTAACAAGTTGAAGAAAAAACAATACCTCGTAGACAACAAGCTATAGTCCAAATACACGATGAAAGAGGTTAAGAACTGAGCTAATTGAATATCACCCTTAAACAAGTTAACCCATTTTGGAAGCCCAATAATTTTTTTATCTCAACTTGAATCGAAATGCAGTCTTGGGATGAAATATTTATCATAATTCAGGCTTTAAGAAAACCCGTATTCATAAGTAATCGACCAAAGTGGACCAAGGTTATTGACGAAAATCTGGATTTTCATGTTTTTCCCGAATACAATGTCTCAAAATTTCATACAAACTTCAAGCTCGTTGAGCGATCCCTTCCCGTAATCCGATCTGGCCCAAATTCGGCATAAGATCTAGTACTAGGCTTAGGATCAATTTAAGCCTGCTGCGCATAATATTTCATAAGTTTCCCATACAAATAATTTGGGGCAGTCTCAGGCCCAAAAGAAAAAAATACAGTAACGCTAATTTTTGCATCGGCTGAAAGAAGAGCTTTTTCCAGTTCATTTCCACGAAATATTAAAATATTTGGGTGGTGACCCCCGTAAAAATATTTTTCTGAAATGTTTCTTTTTAATGAATTTTCAAAAAAATATATTTTAAGCGTTTTAAAATTATAATGGTAGGGGAGAGTGGGGTATCGTGGGCCATGGGGAAACGTGTGCCACTTTTAATATCTCAGATGGGTGTTGAGATAAAAATCTCAAACCAACTGTCATCGTCGTAGCTTTGCGTGAGCATATAATCCTATATGTTGTTGAATGAAATACGCATCATATGCTTCTTTTATTTATCAAGTTAAAAAAAGTTAGAAAAATTTACTTACATAATTAAAAAATCACCCGCTAATTTCATCGATGGGGAGCCTAAAGTGCATAACAAAAATATGCTCATACGCTTATGATCTTAGCTTTGTCATGATCTTTCACGTGGAAAAGGAATTTTTGATGAAACATCAATAAGTCACACAAACGCAACCAATTTGCAAATCATAGCTTGTGGGGAATCGTGGGCCGCACATCTTGAATCACCTATATTTTTATGTTTTTATACACATTCAGAACTTAAAATACGTTTTTCCTATCTGTAAAGTTTTCTTATGCCAAATGAAGAGTTATGGAAAATATTTTGTCCATCCTATATAAGAAATTTTGCCAAAATGTTCGCGAGCCAGGTTTTGGAATCTATGCGATCATACCCAGCTCTCTTTTTTATTTCATCATCTGAAATTGCTTTATTGTTTATTATTGTTTATTAGAATAAAATCAACGGATCATATGTAGATCCTAATGATAACTTTATAGTAGATAATAACAATACAAGATAAAAAAATTAACACAGGTCTATACAGTTCTTGAAACAGTTAAAATTTTTGTCCGGAACACGTTCCTCGAAACATCGAAGTCGAAATACTCAGAAAAGCGATTGAATGTTTTCAATATGCCGATAAATGCGCTGTTCGCTCCGTAGTTGTTGAGACGAATAGGTACATAGAGCTGCAAAAGCTGGTTTCTCAATCCTCGGGGACGCACGCTGAGAGGAATGGCCTCCAGCAAAACGGGACAGTCGACTCTGGACGTTAAGAGATCAGCAACAACTAGAGCGCGCGTAGCGTTTCTGCGAGCTTGAAGCGTATCTAGGTTTATGAGGCGGCAGCGATTCTCGTAACTTGGTAAACGGAACGGGTCTTGCCAGTTCAGATGACGTAGGGCATACCGCATGAAGCGACGCTGGATGGCCTCGATTCGTTCAGCCCCATTCTGGTAGAAAGGGCACCAAACAGCTGAAGCATACTCGAGGATGGAACGAACTATACAGCAGTAAAGACTCTTCAGGCAGTACACGTCTTTGAAGTCTTTGGCCATGCGAAATACGAATCCGAGGTTTCTGGATGCTTTGTCGACGATGTAGTTTGTGTGAGTCTTAAACTCCAGCCGTTGATCGAGAATAACGCCCAGATCGTTGATGTGGTCCACCCGAGAAATGATTCCGTCTCCGAGAGCGTACTCCGCATAAAGAGGGTGTCGCTTACGAGAAAATGATACGACCGAGCATTTACTGCGATTCAGGGGCAGGCAGTTCAGGTCACACCATTGAGCAAACACAATGAACTGCTGCTGCAGGAAATTGATGTCCTCTTGGCCGTTTATGGTGTGAAAGAGTTTCAGGTCGTCGGCATATGCAAGTTTTTTGCAGTCAAGGAGCGAGAGTACGTCATTAAAATATATCACGAAAATTAGTGGTCCTAAATGACTTCCTTGAGGCACGCCGGAGCAGGCAAGAAAATGATTTGAAAAGGAGTCACCAATACGAACGGATAACTTTCGACCTGTTAACCCTTCGTTTCATGATTTTTTATTTTTCCTTAAAAATCATTTTAAACAGTTGAAAATGATGTGTACATCAAGAAAAAAAATTAAAATAAAATACGATTTTTCCATTTCTCCATACATTAATTGTTGCAAATTTGTTACTTTATGAAACGAAGGGTTAAGTAACTATGGAACCAGTGCAAAAGGGATCCACAGAAACCCAGACGTTCCAGCTTTGCGATAGCGATATCATGGTTCACCTTGTCGAATGCAGCAGAAAGGTCAGTATATATGGCATCAGTTTGGGTTTTCATAGCAAAGCTGTCTTGCACAAAAGATGTGAAGGTGAGTAAGTTGGTAGTCGTGGATCGTTTAGGCATGAACCCGTGTTGATCATTGGAAAGTTGGTGCTTGAAGAACGAATTAATAGGATCCAGGATAACCAATTCAAACAATTTGGCCATCGCGCATAGAGCTGAAATTCCGCGGGTTCAGGAACATTTGAGACGGAAGCCCTGATTCTCTCCGCTGATTTTTCACGTGCTGCCAAAAAGATTTCGGACTGCTCTTGAAATTCTGTTGTAACCGATTAATATAATTCTGGTAGCTACGCTTAATGGCTTTCTTATAGGCAGAATTCAATTTGCGATATTTGTCCTTAGTGTAGAGGGACTTGTGTTTGTTGTAGTTGCGTAGTGCGCGCTGCTTAGCCGTCTTAAGTCTACGAAGACTTCCAGTAACCCAGGGGGTCCGTAGATTGGTAGCCGTGCTACGTTTCGGCACATGGCGATCGATGATATAGTTCAGGATGTTCGCAAACGTCTCGGCAGCAGCATTGGGATTAGAAAAATCGAGCTCAGCCTCCCAATCAATGGATTGCAGGACGAGAGATATGGCTTCGAAGTCAACGTTCTTAAAATCGTGATAGAAAGACGCAGTTTTCTCTTCTGAGCCAAGTATTTTAGTGATATCGAGTGAAATCACTAAGGCTGGATGATGCGGGACAGTTTTAACCAGAGGAGCAGGAGCAGATTCGATCGTCGGATTCTTGATCCCTTCGTTCACGAAGCAGAGATCAAGCATACGGCCGTTTTCATTTTCAATTTTGTTGATCTGTCGTAGAGTCGCGGTGCTCAAGGAGTCAAGGAAGATATTAGAGGATGCTGAGAATGAAGAACGAGCAGGATCCGGAAATAAAAAGCCGCTTGGGGAGGAGCACCATTTCAAACCGGGTAGATTGAAGTCGCCGATGATGAGTATGTCGTCTGCCGGAGAGCAAATCGAACTTATTTTAGAGAGGCAGAGCGAAAAAGATTCAGCTAAAGCCAAGTCTCCAGAACGGTCAGGGGGCACGTACACTACGCACAAATAAAGTTTTCGATCTCCGAAATCAATGCGAATCCAAACAAGTTCTAAGTTGGCCCAGGAATCGTCTTCAATTGGCTTAGCTGGAAACGTAGATTTCACGGCGAGTAACACTCCACCACCAGTAGACTTTTTGCTGTTACGAGGACTACGGTCGCAACGGAACACTGCGTAATCTGGGCCGATAATCTGACTAGAGAGGGTCCGGTCGTTGAGCCAGGTTTCGGTGAAGGCAATGACGTCGTAGCAAGAACATGAAGTCGCCAACAAGTAGTCAATCAAACAACTATTAACACCACCGACGTTCTGATAGAAAATGTTGAAGGGTTCGGACGATTCGAACGTAGCGCGGGATCGATGATCACTGGAAAGGTAAATTCCATCACGCGGGGAAAAACTCTTAGTGGTATCATACTTGCCAGAAAGCGCTGGCTGGAGAACCCCTTCGCCACAGACGAACTCAGGGCCGGGACGACTGATGACGCTGGCAGGAAACAGCGCGACTGAGTCGAAGGGCTCAGGGGTCTCCGTAGTTCCTAGTTCGTTGCGTCCCGGTGCTGGAGGCCCGGAAGAAGTCGTAGGATTAACAAGGTTCGGAAGATCTAGCGGGATGCATCTGTGGTGGAACGGAAACAGGATACGCGAATGGCAAGTTCTAGACATAAACTGGTACTTGCCTGTAAAAGAGGCCTGGAGAACCCCGTCGCTTCCAACGAACTCAGGGCCAGGACGACTGATGACGCGGGCAGGAAACAGCGCGACTGAGTCGAAGGGCTCCGGGGTCTCCAAAAGGCTCCATTCGATGCGTCCTGGTGTTGAACCCCAAGTAAAGGCAGGTGAAGTAGCGGGCGTGGCATGTTGACAGCGCATGCAGGATCTGTGGCTAGGTGAAGCTTCATCACACAGAGAAAAAGTTATCAAACCAGATGAATACTTGCCTGAAGATACAGGCTGAAGAACCTCGTCGCCACAATCGAACTCAGGGCTGGGACGACTGATGACGCTGGCCGGAAGCTGCGCGACTGAGTCGAGGGGCTCTGAGGTCTCCCAAGTGCCTTGTTCGTTGCGTCCCAGTGTAGAAACCCAACAAGTAGTGTCTGATCCATTCAGAACCGGTGAAGCGTCGCAATAAAATCTCAAGAGAGCTGAGGTCTCATCGTCGTTATCAGTTGAAGTGGGAGCCAGATGATTCCCACGATCCTCGAAGGCACTAGATGAGACTACCTCAAGGAAACTGGTCCGATCGTGGGCGTAATTGGCACTACATTCGGGGTAGCCGGTTCCCCAACTGACCGAATGCGTTGAACTGATGGTACAGGAGTCAAAGGCCGCCGGTTGTAGTTTTTTGGCTGGTCCACAAATTCTCGAAAGAGTATTCCAGAAGGCCAGGTCATAGGACTCAAGGCGACATTTTTGTGCACTGGATCCAGACCGATTTTGAAAGAAACATATCTTCTGGTGGAGCCGTCTACGCCTTTGGGAAGCAGTCGTTTCACCTCTACCGGCATGGTTAAGTCCAGGCAGCGAAAAACTATTGTTTCAACGTCTGCGTCCGTGATCTGGGGCTGAAGACCAGCTAAGTACAGCCAGAACTTGGGTGTCGGGGGTGGAGGTACGATAAAATATACGATATATACGATAAAAATACTTTAAATGATGAAATGAATTAGGAAATCACATTTTTGGGTCAACTCATAAACTTTGCATGTTATTTAGTCAATTTGGATTTGGTGGCCCACGATTCCCCACCATTTTTCAAAATCCAAAAAATATAGCTTTTTTTCAAACAGTCAGAATTTGGGGAAAATAACTTATTCAATTTTTTTAAAAAACCCCTTATGATACCTTCAAAATTTAGAAAACCATATCATTTTTTATTTCCATTTTATCTTTTATAATATAGAAGTTATGGAACAACGAAAAAAAGTGGCCCATGATTCCCCACTCTCCCATACTTATTCTTTAATTTTAACTTTCAATAACATTAATTGAACTGATTAACTCAACATTCTCATCAAATTCCATAATAAAAATCAAAACTATTATAAACTGGTTACAGAAAATACGCAAATAAAACAAAGAAAGTTGCTTTTAAAAATATCTCCTAATCTTAAAATTTGAAAATCGGCTGGCAAATCTTCTCAGCAGTCTTTGAGTGTTGAATTTTCTAAAATCATGAAAATTATGAATCTTTATATGATTCCATTTGAATCCATTCTCTTTTGATTTTCTGACTGTGAAAACATTGGTGAATTTTTTAATAAACAAGATATTACAGATTAACAAATTACTTAATACTTGAAACCACTTTAGCTTCTTTGTGATAACGCTTATGCGATCTAGAAGTGGAAAGTTTGTCATAATTTAAGCTTTAGGAAAACTAAGAAAATCAAATTGTATTTGAGTCATTGCGCATTTAAATTAAGCTTTGAAGTTGCTACTTCGAATCATTTTTCGAACTTTTCATGAACAATAGCTAGAACAAAAGTTATCCTTATTTAAATTTAGATTTTTAGGCTTCCAAGAAGATTATGTTTCCAAAACACAAAAATTTCAACTTGAAAACAAAGACAAGCTTATTAAAAAATGTTCAAATTTTCTTAAAGTTTCACTATAAAATTCAGTAAATTTGTTTTGAAAAAAATGCAATAGAACTTGTTTTTTTTTTTAAATGTTAACTTAATTGATCGGCTTTGTCGGTAAAAGTTCATGTTATTTTAGTAAGAACATTTCAAGATTATGAGTATGAAAATTTTTTCCATTAGGGACAAATTGATGTCATTTGATGAAAATAATTCTTATCAAATTCTACTTGCCAATTTTGGATATTTATTCACTCCATTTCTTTCAATCTGCCTAATTCTTTATAGACTTCAATTGATGATTCAAATATACAAACTTCTCAAAATCTGCAAGACGATTTGATTTTTGCTTTAAAAAAACTTAAATGCAATTTAGTTAATACATCTTTAAAAGTTCGGTTAATATCTATTATTATACAAAATTGGGAAAAGTGAACGAATGAAAAACTTTAATAAGTTTTCTTTCGCAGAAGTCAAAATTACTTACGGTCTTAAGGAAAAAAAAAACCTTTGTTCTGAATTTGTATGAAATGTTTCAAAGTTTTACCAGAAAAGTGCAGAATTTTCGTATATAATTTATAAATATTTTCAAAAGTTGCAAGACAGCAAAATAAATCAAAATTAGCTTTTAAATTCTTTGCACTAGATTTAAATGTGCATTTGGTGGCCTTGTGTAATTTATCAAAATCCTCTAAACGTCGAGTTGAGTATTTTGAAAAAAAAACCCAAATTAAAGTTGATGTTAAAATTGGTTGGTCTCTTGAAGAATATTTCAGATCAGCATTAAATTTATTACGATATACAAATATTTTATAATTAAACGAATGATTAGTAATAACTTAATGAATCAACTTGTTTAAATACATTTCTTAATAAAACCCAATTTCAAAGAATAGATAGGGTTTTATTTTAAGTTTTAAATCGAAATTAAAAGATAAAAACTAGTTTCAATTCGTAATGTTATGTACTGTAGCAGAATGAAATATCTTAGGCTTAGAGTGAAACAGGATTGAAAACCGCCGGAGGCGAGAAAATTTTAAGACATGTTTGTTTACACTTATTTTTTAACACCTTTTGGGATGAAGTAATTTCCCGTTACTATGGTAATTATTTTTTGAACTGAAAAATTTCACCTTGAAAAAATCTCAATGGGGGGGGGTTAGGGTTTTTTAACCCTAACCCCCCCGTTCGCACGGCCCTGGGCAGTCTACTATATATGTGTAATATACATAATTCGTGATTTTATACATTCACCGAAGGCAGAGAAAGTCAATGCTTTCCAAAGGAAATTTACATCGATTTGATATTGTATCCAACGCCTCGAAACAAAGACAGGCCTAGTTCTCATTAGCGAATTGACATGAACGCTATGTGCAAATGTACATAGATATTTGTCACCCTGAAAATCATGTGAAACCTACTTGAATTTTACATAGGAAACAAAGCTCGCGTAACAAACAAATCATTTGAAGGGTATATAAAAACAACGTAGATCAAAAGTGAATATGGATTCGCCCTGCTTATGCATTTTACATAGACACTCCATCTATACTTGGCAGATAAATGGATTTTCACGCAAATTGAATGTGGCGTTATTTTGACTAAACACAATTATTTAAATTTCTCATATGGATCAACTGATTTTTGATTAGTTTATAACAAGCACGTAATAAGCGTCAGGTGAATTTCGGCTGAGTGTAAGTTTAATCATTTTCATTTGTAATGCATGTTTTATGTTGTCTCGGTCGAACTCCTTGAGCGGGAACACTTACACCGACATATGGTCCTGTTGTTATTCCATCTACAATCCGGAACCGATCCCATTGTGACCCAAAAAAGCTCTCTGCCCACACGAATATACAATGAAACAAACCCAGTAGTAACAAGTTTTATTGCAGGCCCTGGCCAGCTCAGCATCTTCGTGATTCGTCAAACACAACTTGCGGAATATCCATCAAGTTCAAGGAAAAAAATCCATTCCAAATTCACTGACTTCCCAAGCAACCAAAAGTCCCATAAAACAGGTACAAACACGCTTACTCAGCCCCATCATTGATATGAAGTACGTTCTATGCAACTCAAAATTTAAGTTCTTATTGACGCTTTCAAGTTCAAAACAAGTCTTAATGATCTTCTATTCAGCTTCCAGCGGCCTCTTAATTCAGCTTCCGAAAAATCGCAAAATGAGCAAAAAAATATCTCTCTATCTAAACTGAACCGTTGGCTTCGGTTCATATCACCTTCACTTGAATATTAACTGTGTTTTGTACCGGTGCCGCCATGATGCCACGCGCCGGATTTCAAACTCTACAAATTGCTCAATTGCTTCTTTCCTACATTTCCTACATATATCGCATCAGAATGGTCACTCAAGTACAAAAATACTTATTGAAAAAAACTTGCCCAGCTTGGGGATCGAACCCCGACCTTCGTGGTGAGAATTGAATACGCTACCACAAGACCACGTCTAGATTTTGTTCTAACTGAAACTAAAACTCGAAGAGGTGATTTGATTTTGAAAGCACATCAATGCACTTTTTGTGACTTATCAATACCCGTTTGAGCACTTTTGTGCCCTTCATGTGACTTACCAAATCCCGTATTGAGCACTTTTGTGCCCTTTATGTGACTAAAGTCCCGTATAACGTACGTATAGATCACTTTTGCAGCTTTCAAGTTCAATAATGAGTACATATAGTTCACTAATGGGAATTGGGCAAAACAAGTCACATACAACGTACATATTAATCACTTTTGCAACTTTCAAGTTCATTAATGAGTACATAAAGTTCACTAAAGGGAATTGGGCAGTTGATTCTCTTTGTCAGCTAATATGTAACTTTCAATGATTTCATTCAAGTAATTATGTGACTTTTGGTTGCTTGGGTTAGGTCTTCTGGTTTTTAGAAACTTTTATTTATACCACTGATTAAAATCAAGCTTTTCTGACTAGTGATTTAAATCAGTTTGATTTAAATCAAATCCATCCTGTATTTAATACTTCAGTTTCATTAATCTATTGCATATGTAAAAGACATCGTGAAAGGTTAAATTACAGACAGCGGAAAAGAATGGCCATCATTTTGTCTTAGTTAGACGTCACTCGATTCATAGTCACAGTAGACTGAGTCGATTTGGGGTCATTTTTAAATTTTCTCAATCCCTGGGGTCTAAAAAGCTTTTTGACTCAAAACTCATCAATAAAAATTATATTTACATTATAGTTTACGGTCATGTTTTTGTGTTTCTTCTATCTAACTAAGTGAATGAAAAAGACACTGAATAGTGAAGGCAATACATTGTATGACTTCTTGCCAAATTGCAGAAATGTATAGTACCTAGATAAATGTTGTTTGATGTCTCCATTCTTCGCAGTCGAAACGAAATCCTTAGGGTTTTAATCCATCATTCAATATTGTAAATTTTAACATCGGGCTAGAGATGTAGTCCGTATTGGAACTATTTGGGCAACTTGAACTTAATTTTTCCTGGGCCATTTAAGATTTCGTACACTCTGATAAAGCGCAAGCAGAACACTCGAATCGGTATCGTTTCTTGTTTCGCTTTCGGGTGAACTTGCAGCATTTTGCCCATTCCCATTACGTTTACAATACCGTATACTCATAGGTAATGTTGATACTATAAATCTCTTACTCATCATTGAAAAGGTTCTGCTACTAAACACTGAATTCTAAAATCCTGCTCAAAGAGTTTCAAGTTTGCATTCGCCTTCGTTTAGGAAATATGTACTTATTTTTTCAATTTGATCTTATATCTCCCTCTCGTGAACAGCCCCACCTGATGAAGACCGCGAGGATGAGTTTCGAGCACCGCTGTACAAAAATGCCGAAATCAACGGTATCACTGTGCGGATGAAATGGTGCGTCACGTGCAAATTCTACCGACCTCCACGATGCTCGCACTGCTCCGTCTGCAATCACTGCATTGAGGTAGCTTTTTTCAAACGAGGATTTCCTAAATCGTTTTAAATCAATTTGTTGTTCATTCTAGACATTCGATCATCATTGTCCTTGGGTCAACAACTGCATCGGTCGTCGAAATTATAGGTTTTTCTTTTTCTTCCTGATCTCACTGTCGATCCATATGCTGAGCATATTTTCCCTGTCGCTGATCTACGTACTCCAGAAAGAGAAGGATAAACTGACTGAGGTGGAACCTATCGTAGCGTAAGTGCTCTTTATGCTGAGATTGTTAAATGTAGAACTAATGCGTCTGGCTCGGTTAACAGGATGGTTCTGATGGCAATCGTCACCCTGTTAGCGATTCCCATTTTCGGATTGACGGGATTCCACATGGTGCTGGTATCGCGGGGGCGAACCACCAACGAACAAGTGACTGGAAAGTTCAAAGGAGGATACAATCCATTCTCACGCGGTTGTTGGAATAATTGTTGCTACACACAGTGTGGGCCCCAGTATCCAAGGTAGGGATGAGCTCTTTCTGATTGCTCCCTAAATTTTTCGCTAACCGCAACTCATTTGTAGCCTCCTAAAACCGCAAAAATACGTCGCCCGACGTTCGAACAAGGATAATCAATCGATCAGTACAATCACGAACGACGGCGGTCCGGGAAGCGGCAGTAATTCCGGACGGCATCTGGGCTCCCAGCAGCAGGCTCTCAATGCTGGTGGAGCTGGTGCGGGAGCTGGCAGTCAAGGAATGTACGACAACAGCCGCCACACGCAGGTAAAAACCTATATGGACCATGGCAATGGTCACGGTATTCGAACGGTGGGATCCAGCCACTACAGCAAGGTACGTACACTAGGATTGCTTCGATGTTTTATTCATTTCTATTGTAACTGTGCTTCTTTGACATTATTTTTTTGTAAATTTTCAAACATAAACTCCTGAATCTGAATTCTTTCTTTTTACAAAAATAATATATTTTATTGTATATTTATTTGGTTTGTTTTGTTTCTTTTTTATTTTTCGGTTTTGTAGTTGACAGAGCGATCCGTAACATAGTGCTGTGTATATTTTTAATCGAAAATTGTACAAAAACAATGAACATTAACAAACACAAGTAAAACAACTTACACACGCACACTATCCTACAAGCTAGCTTGCATATCCAAATCGCACGCAGACAGTTGAATGTCTCGCTCTTCAAGTTATAAACTCACACGTTTAAGGATACAAATGAAATTGTCGATAAACTATTCCAACCAACCCGTCCAACTATGCCTAAAAAATAAACAAATATAACCTGTCCCACTTTGGATGATGAACCCAGAAAAGCCATGTGCCACACCACACGTGTTACGGAGGAAGCGGAAGAGGTCGATCCCACAAAACAACATCACACTTAAAACGAAAAATACCTAATAGAAATTAATACGCGAAGCGCAACAAACTCACACTAACTCGCAAGTTTCCCACTGTTGCTTCTGCACCAGTTTTTTTTGGAGTCAGCATTTGTGTGAGTGTTGCCGATCGGTCACTAAGCAGGCATACGCGACGAGCTTACATACACAACTTATGTACAAATGCACACACAATAGACTAGGTTATCTGTCTCCGATGAAGTGTTGTAGTATAGATACTGATTTTAGAAACTGGCCTAGACGTTAAGCCGATAGAGCTAGAATAAATGATGAGAAATACAATCGTTGATAAAGTTCTGTTTCAAACTAATCGTTATTGCGTGTAAAAGTTGATTTCTGATTAAAAGATTAAGAACACCGTGCTTATCAGTACTGATAACGTAATTAGTTTCACATCTTTCTGTAGCAGTTCGAATGATTTTAGTCCTAAAAAAATAAACGACTTTTTTTGAAATCGTTTGTTTCATTTTTTTCTCTCTTTTGATCTATCTCAGAATTTGAACTTTGCACTTTTTAATTTTAATTACTTCTGTAACTCAGTTATTATAACATTTCTGTTTTATGTTTTGTGGTTCACATATTTTTTGGTTGTTCATCATCCATTTTCTACTAACACTGACATAGTTATGGCGCTTTTTATATTAACACAATCATTGTCAAATATGTGTGTTTGTAACTGACACCTTTTGGAAATCATTTGACAAGATGTTAAAAACATAACTTTTTCTTGGATTCAATTTATTTTGGGTTCTCTAACAAAATAAATTTAAAACAGACATTCAAATTTATACGACTTAAACTTAACTTAAGCAGCACCTCAGACAGATTTTTTATTTATATTTCTTTTTTTAGAATATTTTTGTTTACGTTATTTTTAGTTAGCAACTAAAACGTTGATTAAAACTAGTTTTAAGGAGTTTTATATAATGCAACTTAAAAGTTAAACACACTCACCAAATCTTTTTCTATAATGTTTATCTGTGTACCGCAAACTCTATTCTGTGTTTTCACTACTCTAGCTCTCATACTCTCTCGAATCATTTTTGAATTCTAAAAACACGTTTCACGAGAAAGAGGTAACCTAGAAACACCTTATACTAAATAAAGCATCTTCCAATAGTTTTCTCGCTGTGTCTTTGGTATTGGCTTAAGTCGTTTTCTATTTGATGGTATAAAGAAGTGTGATTATTTTTGTTCTGTTTCCGGTTGTGTTTTGTGTGATAGCTTAATTGCAATCGAATGTTTAGTTTAACTATTTCCGTAATGCGAGTGTGTGTGCGTGGCCCCTTTGTTGCATATCGAAAACAGTGTGATTCCGACATAGAAAATATATGCGGAATGCCTTAGTTTCCTCTATTCCCATGGTTCTTTCGGAATTTACGAAAAAAAAAGTCTGAAAAAATCACTCCGATCATTTTTTTTAAAAGTCACGAAACAATAGTACTCAAAAAAAGGATAACAAGCTATCTGCTGTGGGTTGTAGACAATTTTTAACAGGTCAAAGTCGGTAGCAACCGATTAGAAAATCTCATCTTCACACAAATAGGTCCTAGTGGTTTGCATCCTACTGGTAGAACTGTCTTTCTTGTAATAGCAGGGCTGTGCTGTTGACAAATTGAACCTGTGTAGGAATGTATTATTTAGTTTAGGCCAATGAACATTATTATTGTTGAAAGTCTGAAAAAGGTAAGTTACGTTTTACGTGTTAGGATTCTTTGAAATGCGGCTGACTGCTTATGATGCCCAGCTTTTAGTAGTCCCTTGCTAGGTATATATGTTCCCGAAGTCTTTGATCCATTATTAGGTTTCGGAGTTTCTAAGAGGAGGATTCCGAGAGTTGAAGTTGTAGTATTCATACAAATTTGATCATCGCCTTTTAACGAGGCCTATTTAGTAAGAAACAACTTTAGATAAGTGTTTAAAAATGATACAATCACCATCAATGTCTTACAGATCTACCTTTAATATTCCTTCCCACTAACCAGAACCTCAAGCCTCCGCAAGTTCCTCAAGTACCCCTAGTCCCAACGCCTGTCCGGAGCGCACGAATCTCTCAACTCGCTCGACTCGCGAACAGTTCGTCTTACTCGACGATTCGAACTGGTAGCAGTTACGATAGCCTAGATTTGGCCATCTACAATCAAGCGGTCCAGCAAGGCAATCTGCATCGAGTGATCCGTCTGTCTCAGCATGAATTCCGGGTTCAGTTGACAGCCGTGGGCGACGGATTTAGTTCCACGACGAGCCCAGTGTTTGATTCAACATCGCTTGATAGTTCTGACGATAGCTTCTTTGCGTATAGAAAGTACACGGCCGACAAGCTTACTTACAATGCTGCTCCTGGCGCTTCTGGCCTCGCGCCTGTTGGCAATGCCGTAGTTTATGCTAGCAATCGTTCAAAAATGACAAAAAATTTGGTTGAAGATGTGTGACTGAGATTGTCGGCTGTCTAGGGAAGTGAAAGAAATGTAATATGGGATACGCTTGTATGCGACAAATTTGTAGAAAGTTTAAATATTTTGATTAGGCAATATTTTTAATACGAAACGAATACAGTTTAAATCACAAATCAACAAACAAAGAGAGCTTGCAATATGATTTATGCTTCTTAACATTATTAGACAATCAACTAAGCTACCATGTAATCGCACTGTTTAGTTAGAAAGTCTCATTCTGTGAGTCGAGTGACGGGGATCGCGAAATGTCAGTAACTGACTCCGGGATGTGCTCTAGGAGAAAATCGTAAGTTCAGATGTTCTCCGAAGGCCGATGGCAGCTGATCTGAGCTAACTTTTTTCAAACCTGGACTGGTTACTGCAGTCAGCTTTACTGGTTGAAATATGGCAAGTCTGCCCACGTGACATCACGCGTAATCATCGTTAATTTAACTTTTGAATTATTCTGCGGCTTACTTAGGCAAACATTAGTTGACATTAGTGGCCCCATGGAGTGACTTGATTTCTCAGAATAATCTCGAAATTAAAGAAAAAATGTGCCAAATAGAGCAAATCAACAATGCTGTTGGCTGTTTAATTTTTTTTTTATTTTTTAAATTTTGTCGACAAATTAAGCAAAAATTGATTCAAGTTCTTGTTTCATCCTTTTAAATGTTTCATAAGTTCGACATGGATATAATAATAATAATAAAAACATGTATTCCAAAATATGTCGAAAGTTGCAGAATGATGTGAACATCATTACATCATATTTTCAAAGAAATGCTAATTCCCAACTTTTTAGGTTTTCTTAAATGTTAACTATGTGTCCAAATGATCCCAAGAGTTCACTAAGAACCGGATCGCTTTTTGAGTTATTGAGGAAAAAAATCTTATTTTCACCTGAAGTGTAAATCGAACTTAAGAAGAACAATATTCGTAGCTTAATATTCCACTTGAGTGTAAATGTTATTTCACATTTAGAATAAATTTACCTGCAAAATACAGTGATAACATTAGTGCAGTTGGCTAATGGCGTTAGTTAAATTGAACGTTCTCGTTCTTGAAATATCATCTCAAATACTTTACCCAAATATGCTCAAAATTTGTAGCAGTTTTGTTACATTTTTATCCATCTTTTAGATTGTTAATAAAATTAGTTTAGTCAAAAATCGAACACAAACATAGGGTCTCAGGATGTTTATTTGAAGAGATGTGGCTAGCGTGCATTTGAGCAATGCTTAAACACGACCAGGGAAAGAGTAGTTTGTATACCATAACCGAGATTCGATCTCGTGGTCATAGGCCTAGAAGTCTTGAACTTTATCCACTTGGCGGATTTTTTTTTTCAAATAGCATGGGATGAAAAACAGCATATTACCGTATTTTAAATGCGTTTTTGAGGAGTGGTTCATTTTATCTAAACTCAGGCAGCCGACAATCTATTAACAGTTTGATGAAGATTTTTTCAAGTTCCAATAGCTACTTTGAGCTGCTTCAAGCCACTATCGGTGAATGTTCGAGTGAGAATTGACTGCATAATAAATGTTATTATAGCAAATTTCATTTGCGGGAATGTTACTGCTTTCAATATAGGATGTTTGACATATGTATAGGTAGTTTTTTTCCGGTTTGAAATAAAAATGAGGTGATATAAAAAATCATTGAAATTCATTCCTTTTTCACAGACATTTGAACTAACAATTCCACTCCCTTTTGCAGCTCTCACCCGGACGTGAGTGTTCAGATATCGACATGGAACCACAAGCATCGCAGAGTCGGGATTGCGAACCGACCCCACCTTTGCAACGACACGGTTCCAAGAGCAACTTTTTTCTGCCGCCACTGGACGGGAACGGGGGCATAGTATCTGGTATACCCGGTCCCGGTGGGCAGGGCAGCCAAAATAGCGGTGGCGATTCGCCACGGCATCTGAGAATGTACCATCCACGCCACAGTCCTCATCCGAGACAACGTGGATTGGATCCATCGCGTAGTTTTACTCCCGATGGCTTGTCACCCGATCAGGCACCACCGATGATCACAATCCAACAGCAGCAGCAACAACAACAGCAGCAAAACCAACAAGGTATACCACGTGGTGCAGCTTCTTCTGCGACGCCCACGATGCAGCAAAGAATCAAAGCACTAGGTGTAGCCACACCGTTAGCAATGTCTAGTCCAGTTAGAAGGTATGTCTCGTATCTATTTGATTTCTGAACTGTTTTCATCTTGGGATTGATTTGCTCAGATTCATATTCAGTTTTTTCGTGTTGTTGAAAAAAGATCGCAGATCCATTCTATAATTAACTTCTTAGACTCAATTATAATCTGCTTTACCATTCATGCATATGTTCTAATTATAATAAGCGTCTGACCATACGTTGCCCCATTGTATTTATGTTCACTAATTTTCTGTTGCATTTTCACACATTTTTTTCTTTCGCAACTTATTTATTGGAAAATTCTTACAAATGTATTTCATTCGACTGAAACCCGTTCAGATGGACTTAAGCCATCAAAACACACAAAGATACATAGATCGCATAAGTACCTGGCACATCTCGAGCGTTCCAGTCAATTGTCGAACTAAAAACAAAATTAATTACGTACACTAAGCAATCTAATCCCACCCACCTTAAGCGATATCCTATACAAGCACTAGCATTTGATAAGCAAAATCACAAGAGACACATTACACAAAATGGCCTCATGGCGTGTATGCAACATCAACAAAAAAATGCACCCGGACAATGATCGATGCCTATCGCTTTTGAACTACTGAGGTTGGCAAAAAACCCAAACTAAAACCACCGATAACGCATGGAATCGCCACAGTACCGTCGTTATGCAGGCCTCGAAATACTTAACCCTTTTTGGTGTTGTAAAACTCGGACGGTGAATGGGTGTTGGTGGTGTGCATGGATGGAACGACCTATGGCCACCTGGTAAATGAACCAAAGTGTTTTCAAGCAAATATTGTAGAACATGCCGCGCTAAATTTTGTATGTTTGAATCAATTTGTATGTTAATATTTCCTATGCTTCTGTTGATTGGTTATGCTATTGTTTTGAATTTCTGTTTGTACATATGTTCTGTTGTTAAGCCCCCAATTACTTTTATTTTATAATATAAAGCTTAAAAATTGTAATCGACGATCCAAACATGTACCGGCCGAATATTCTGTAGAGTTTTCAAATAAAATACGAAAGCGATCATTTCATTTTCCTTCTTCAGATGTTGAAAATTGTCTTTGATTTTTAAATTTCACAAATAGCTGATAGGCCATCATTGATCATATAACTTGTCGCTTCTAGGAAGTTTATCACCGAAATGATTGGGTTCCAGTGAAATCTGGAACAAAACATGTGCCAAGCGGTTTTGAAATTGCTTATTTGATATCGAGTTTGATGATTGGCGAATTTTTGCAAGATGTCTTTAAAATGGTTGCTTTAAAATGATGATCTTTAACCTTAAGCATACTAAACGTTTCCACACGGCCGGTTCTGGACGATTTTTTGAAAAATCAGTAAAAAAAGGGCAACTCTGATCAAAATCTAGGCATTTTTCACAAACATAAAAACTACTTAAAATTTAAAGTTTTCATCAAATCACAGCAGTAGTCAAAAAATCGTATCTAAGTATTAAACAAAAATTGATGTTCATTTGTTAATTTACTATAAAAAAAGAGTTTGAACGCAAAATCTAAAAATTTCCAAAGAAAAATTTGAGTTTTTTATTTGATTTAGCAAATAATCTGAATAAGCCCGGGTAAAATCCGGCAAGTTTTAACCCTCATCCGCATTAGATTTCATTACCCTAATCAGCACTAGGAGTGTCAATTTGACACCACAAGCTCAAATCGTTATAACTTTTGGCGTGTTAAACCGATTTAAACAAAACTTACATCAAAAGAAACCTTGTAATGAATGAAAAAAATCCGAAAAAACATGCCTCACGAAAACTGCTGTAGTTCATATATTACACGTTCAAAAAAATATTTGCCTTATGCATATGAAAGCTGAAGTTAATGCCTACATCATGAAGATAAGAAATATTTTTTAATTTTTTTTTAATGAAATGGTCACAAAAAGTTAAAAAAAGTGGTCTAAAAAATCTACTTTTCATTCGATTACTAGTAAATACTGTTTGAGCGATGGTAGAGTGTTTAAAAAAATATGAATACAAACTTTATTGAAATTCCAACATTTTGCTGTCTTTAGATTTTCGATGCAACAAAAATTGAATTTATTGGAATTTTTCAAAGTTGGCTACTTTGCGCGATTTTTTCACTAATTGTAATTTCATCTGTTTTTGTGGTCATCCGTCAGGTTGTACCCGGATTTTCAGTGCTTTCACTTTGTTTGGACCAATCAAAAGTATATCCATTGAAAAGGGAATTTAATCTACATTCTAGTGAGGTGCAACAAATCACGCTGTGAGATTTCACAAAAATATGAAAATTATAAACGTAAAATCATTCCTGAATTTCTGGAACCACAAGCAGCACGTCCAGCAAAACTTGTTTGTTTGCTCTCCGAGTAGGTACGGTGGGTGGTGATTTGGGCAGAGAGCGAAGCCGACAGACGAAATAATGATGCGTGTCGTACCTACGTTTTTTGGTTGGAAATTTTCTATTGATAGTAGTTCACGTTTGCTTGTCACGACACGCATCATTATTTCGTCTGTCGGCTTCGCTCTCTGCCCAAATCACCACCCACCGTACCTACTCGGAGAGTAAACAAACACGTTTTGCTGAATAGGCTGCTCTAGAAATTCAGGAATGATTTTACGTTTATAATTTTCATATTTTTAAGAAATCTCACAGCGTAAATTTTTGCACCTCACTAGAATGTAGATTAATTCCCTTTTCAATGGATATAGTTTTGATTGCTTCAAACGGCGAGAAAGCACTGAAAATCCGGGTACAACCTGACGGAGGACCACAAAAACAGATGAAATTTCAATTAGTGAAAAAATCGCGCAAAGTAGCC
Source organism: Uranotaenia lowii (assembly GCF_029784155.1). NCBI lineage: Eukaryota > Metazoa > Arthropoda > Insecta > Diptera > Culicidae > Uranotaenia > Uranotaenia lowii. Next base: position 4,985,737 of record NC_073691.1, read on the forward strand.
AACTTTGAAAAATTCCAGTAAATTCAATTTTTGTTGCATCGAAAATCTAAAAACAGCAAAATGTTAGAATTTCAATTCAATTCAATTCAAAGTTTGTAGTCATATTTTTTTAAACACTCTACCATCGCTCAAACAGTATTTACTAGCAATCGAATGAAAGTAGATTTTTTAGACCACTTTTTTTAACTTTTTGTGACCATTTCATTAAAAAAAATTAAAAAAATATTTCTTTTCTTCATGATGTAGGCATTAACTTCAGCTTTTGAGCTTTCATATGCATAAGGCAAATATTTTTTTGGACGTGTAACATATGAACAACAGCAGTTTTCGTGAGGCATGTTTTTTCGGATTTTTTTTCTTTCTTGCTCAATAACGAGAAAACTTGTAACTTTAGCTGTATATAATGTTCTAAACATATTTTACTGACATTACAAGGTTTCTATTGATATAAGTTTTATATGAAGTTTATAATAATTCAAACGACTTAAATAGATTTTACTTTTGTGGTGTCAAAATGACACCTAAAGTCGGAAAAGGGAGTTTTTTTTGTCCAGGCTTCCAGGGTTCGTCCATAAAAAAAGTAAAGATGCAATATTGAAGAACTTTTGAATTCATTTAGGGTCCCCGAAGAAATTTTTGTATTTTGAAGCTACTGAAAAAAGTTACAAGCCTTCAAACTTGCAATGGTGTCAAAATGACACCTTAATGCGGATGAGGGTTAAACAATATCTAAGCGTCTCGATCGGATTTGACTTGTCTCGAATTGTTTAGTGGATTTATGGGCAAGTCTGGATCAGGGAAGCAAATCGAACAGATCTAATAATGATAACTGGTTTATCACTTGTGTTACACTTAGCGATAAATATGAGAACGTGATGACTTCTCATCCCTTTCCAATGCCAATCAAGATAATTCGTTCGAACTTAATCTAGTGGGCATCAGATTTCTTGATGTGCGCCCCGTGCAATTGTTGGTTTTTTTTTGTTGGTGCGTCTACCGGCCGAGTCGGCCCCTCACCTTGTGTATCAAGCAATTGTTGGTGTCCTCCTTGGGTGCCAGTAAATTGTTGGTGCTTATCCTTAACGTTACAAGAGACGATAAATTTGAATCGGAATGCACAACTTATCGAGAGCAAAATTGAAGTTTATAAGCGCTTGGTATAGTGTTCTTGCGGATGAAAATCTCTCTCACTGGTGTTTTGATCGGCAAATTCTATCGGAGGATAACGATTTTTGGATTCCCTGGTCTGGATATGTCAAGAAAATCTGGAATAAATGATAATCAAAGTATAAAGCTCTCTACAGTAAAATATACACGGACACGCCTTAGATGTTTAATTAAAAACATTAGTTTTAAATGATTTTGTAGCTTTTTCAACATTGCTTTTGGATATTTTATAAATAATCCAACATCAGTTGAAAAATTTGACGAGTCTGTTATTGTATGATTTAAGAAAATAAATATTCGGTCTATTTGGCCGAATATTCGGCTTAACGGATTTTAGTATTCGGCGCCGAAAATTCGGTACATCTCTAGAGATTATGATGTTGCTTGACCACTTTCGAATAATCAAATTTAGTTGCTACATACTTCTCAAGTTGGTGAGAAAATTTAGCAACCAAGAACAACTTCAGTATCTCTTTCTTTATTCGCCTTTTGAAAAGGATTTTTATAAATAATGCTAATAGTTTTTTTGAGTATATTTTTTCTATATTCGCAAAGTAGATAAGCAAAGTTTGTAACTATTGACATAACGGTTTGTTCCTTTAATATCTACAGTAACAAATCATTGCATCGAACTGTTTCAGAAAAAGGGAAAGTTGGGAAAGATCCAATTCGTTCTATGAATACTCTAAATCTTTCTATTGATGCAAGATAATAGAATCCATTGATAATTCCATTTGACCTGGTGCCAGCCTGACATGAAGTCCTTCAATTAGCCGGTAATTCCAGGGCAACAAATTACACAGTATGGATCGGCTCTCATGTTCTTCCTAAATAAAAACTAAGTAAACACAAGAATTCAACCCAATTAATTTCATAGGCGTTAGGCGGAATGAGTGCTCGGTCTACTGGACGAAAAAGCGTAATGAACTTTAGGTCGAATGGATGCTGGGCCGAATACACATGAAACCGAATGGTCGTTAGGCCTAATGGACGTTAGAGCAAATGGGTTATCCAACCGAAAACTGTCTGGTCGAATAGATACTAGGTGTGATAGAGTTACATTCTCTGGCCATTAACATAAAACGAAGAAGAAGAAGAATAGATACTAGACCTAATGGATTTTAGGCCGAATGGCCATCAAAAGCGTTCCATAGAGATTAAATTGGACGTTTCGGGGATATTTTGGAGACATTTTACAGTAATCTCTCTCGTGCAATAAGACGCTCAATGCTTGATCTGATAGTTTTTGCTTTTTTTATGGTTTTTCACATAAATCTGAGTTTATCTTTTTGTATTTGAATCATTTGATTGAATTCAACTCGTTATCAATGTGCGGTTACTTACCTTTGTCTCTGTAAATTGATGTCAGAAAAGAAAAAAAAATGTGTTAACTTAGTTTGCTGGAAAACAATTTTGAGGTAGTCTTAAAGGAGCTTATGGTATCTGTAATCAAACATAATTTCATAAAACATAATTTTTGTTAGGCAAATAAGCAATGATGCTGGTAAGCAAATAAATCAACAATTTGAATCGTGATCCTTGATGTAGTTGAATAGCTGCCAGCAAAGACCCCTACTAGATACGCCAGAATTTTACGAAAGCTAATTTGGATTTCATTTTGCATTCCAATCGCGTCGTAATGTAACCTAAGATGATTGCAATACTTATGTAACGTTCATTGAATTTAGCAATATCTTATTTGTCGTCCAAATCTTGGTACGTGTCAGATAAAAAAAAAACAAGATAATTTTTCAATGTTATTTTGATATTCCAATAATGACTAGGATGAAATACACATGACTGTTGAAAATGTTTTCTGCGTGTTAATTTGATAGTTTGGCCGAACAGCTAAATGATAGATATTTATCGCTATTTTCTCATCTGTTTGTTTAAATACGTTCTCACCAATTGATTTGGCCTCTACTTTCTTTAGGTCCAATCCCGGTACACCAACTCAACCTCGACGACCCGATTTCATCGGAGTAAACATGGCTGGTCAGCAGCAACAGCAACCTGGAGTTGCGTATTACGATTTCCCTATCCAGCAGCAGCAACAACAACAACAACAGCTACAACAGCTTCATCAGACGGGTCTTCCACCGGTTCATCCCTATCATCAACAGCAGCAACAGCAATACCCCATGGTTCATCACAATGGAGGTATTCCCCAGCATCAACAGCAACATCAACAACAACAACAGCAGCAAAGAGGAATTCCAAATGTGATGTATCACCACGGAAGTCCCCAGCGGCGATATCTGTCCGAAGGAGAGCTTGCTCGGCAAGGCGCAGAACTATCCTGTGCTCGAAGCAATCAAACGGTCGACAACATTCGAGAGTTAGCCGGAAGTCCCCAACGAGGGGTATATATGTGGAAAGATACGTCCCCTGGGTTCAGCAATGGCAGCAATGGAATGGCACA
>NC_073691.1:4989825-5089825 GCF_029784155.1 Uranotaenia lowii
CGGCCTCGATCCTATTCGCTTTTTGGGCGTTGAAGCCTTACTTCCCTGGCCACTGAGAGTACCTGGGGTAGTTCTTCCTCCGCCAATTGCAGTTACTGAAGATCCCACATTCTTCTTGGTGCGCATGTCGTTAAGCACCGTACCTTGAACGACAAAGGTTTCATTTGGCGTAATGTGAGGTCTCTGTTGGTGATGTTGATCCTGATGGGAGTTCTTGAAGTTATCGGTACTGATTACAAAACTCTTCCTGCGAGATAAATCCTTCACCGGCAAATCGTCATCTCCATCGAATAAAAGCTGCAAATTTGAAGGTAAAATTATTCAGAAGTTATTATTCCAGTATCCACACTTTAATGGTTAACTGATAAATAATATTGACATATTTTCAAAAGTACTTGTTCCGATTTTTATATTTTTTCCCAAAAAAGCCTTATCTTGAAGCTAGCAGACAGCAAGCAACGTTTTCGATTCTTAAGAGAGTTAACCTTAAAGGTTGGTTGTTTGCATACATTCGGGTGTTTTAAACAGTTAAAACGACTATGACCCAGGGGTCACATTGCTTAAGGCCCTCGAATCTATGCAAACATTTTTCATTTTATTTGATTAGGGGAGATGGGGGCATAATGGCCACCTTAAGGAAAACGGTTATTTAACCATAGAAAATAGCTATAATATGGAGGTTACATTATTGTTTCGTGTTCAGACACTTGAAAAGCCTATTCCCTAACGGGCTGAAACGTGAAAAACTAGATGAAAACGTTAAAAAATGCATTTTAAAAATTTTTGCCAAAAGCTGAAAACCAGCCACTGTGGAGGCATAATGAGAACCCCCCCCTGAGGCAGTATGAGCACCATTAATCAGAGCAAGATGTGCGTTTTTGCCGGGGAATCTAGCAGCGAATTCAATTCGATGAAGTCAGGTGAGTCGTAGATTCATCAAACAAAGCAATAACAAAATAATCTAGGTCTGTTTGTAAAATACAAACAATTCACGCACGCTCATACATTAAGTGCTTTGTTCGGAGGATGATGCTACTAGCCGTATAATGTAACAATAAAAAAATCGATCATGAATTGTGAATGGAAAAAAATCACCTCGAACAGAAATCTAACTCTAGTCTTTTGATTACCTCTCCGACACCTTACCAATAGGCTAAATTGTCGGATGAAAACTAGTCAAGGTGTGGCGCTATAAATCAATTTTAATTCGCTGCTAGATTCTACGGCAGAAAATGCTCATTATGCCTCGATAATATGGTGCTCTATATGCCCCTAGTCAACAAATTTAAGTAAAAACGTGTTTTAAAATTGATAAAAGTGAAAAATCAAAAATTTTTTGATGGAAAAAATTGAGAAACAATGTGTACATCATGTTGCAGTGCGTACATTATAGATCAAGGTTATTTTAAGATCATAAGAGCTTATTTCGTGGTGCTCAAAAATTATAATATTTTCGTAACTTAAGAACCAAGCTAGTTTGTTTTTAAATATCTCTGTAAAGATGATAAGGAGATCCCTTTTTTTGTGAAAAATTAATACTATAGGAAGTACGAAACAAATCCTCATGAAAATTTATTTAAGAAAATACGCACTTTCGTAGAAAAGCGTAGTTCTCATTATGCCTCGAGTGCTCGTTATGCCCTCATCTCCCCTATGTAAGATACCCGAATACACACAAAAAAAAAGCATAGTAAAATTACTAGATCCGTGGTTTAAACGAACAACACGCAACCATATTTTTGAGTCAATAATGTTTTGTTCTTGATATTACCATGCACATAGTAATTTTACTTTGTGTTAATTTTGTTAAAAGTAACATTTCACTGCACTAAGTTTAATTAGAAAGTGAACTGTAATCAAAACCAATTTGTCATTCATCACAATATATACTATAGATAGGTAGCAAATAGATTGACAACAGCCTATTACATCTTGAGCGCCAGCATGCGATTGTATGCAGTATGCATGGGAAGCTTTAGGTGGGAAACTTAAAGCTGTGCAATACGTGCGCGGCAGCGTATAAGTGTGTGCTATAGGTAGGCGAATATAGAAATGAGAAACACCGAAAACTCTCTAACAATCGATAGAGCAACACGTTCGCTTATAATGACCTGACGAGATGATGTTCAATAAAATTATCTTTAACCTGGAATCAAACCAAGTGTTTTATTTTTGCATTCGATTCCAACAAAAGGTTATGGGCCCAGTGGTCAACTGAGACCTCGGACAGTACATCGTACTATAATAACCAGTGGTTAACTGGTAAGAGCAGCAGCCCTTGGAGTGGACCAGAAAAACCAGTGGTCAACTGGTAGGAGTAGCAGAGCTTGGAGCGGTTATCTTAAACCAGTGGTTAACTGGAAGCAGCAGATCTTGATCAGTGGTAGACTGATAGTCATCGAGGAAGCAGACACCGAGTGACGCATACATCGGAACAGGGCAGGACGACAACTCCGAACAATGGCTGGACGTAGGAACGGTGGCTTCGAAAGGGGAACTTTCGAGCGCACCTTACCCTACGCTACCACTGTTCTGCAAGCGGAGCGAGCCAACGTTTTCGACGGTACCGAAGCGAATTTTGGACCGTGGAAATGGCGCATCCAGAACCGATTGGCGAAGCTCAAGCTGCTCCATACACTCACCCGGACTCCGAACGAAGAAGAGTATTACGAAGCGGTTGCAGGTGCTACTCCGGAGCAAGAAGCCGCAAGGAAGACGAAACTTCAGAAACGGCTGGACGATGACGTCGAAGCACTCGACGAAATCGTCATGCTTGTAAACAACGAAGTCCTGAACAAATTAATTGGCCTTAACTACGCCAAGGAAGCCATGGACGTGTTGATTAAAACCTACGAGAAGGCGGGCACTGCTGCACTCGTCAACATGAGAGAAAGGCTGTTCTCAATCAAATATCGTCATCGCGATGCTCCTCTGAGGACGATTTTCGATGAGTACGATATAATCGTCCGGGAATTGGAGCGGATGAATTGCGGAATCTCAAAGGAGGAAAAGGTCCACGCATTGATTAGTGCCATTCCAGAGCGATACAAGCATGTCAAAGGAGCGTTACTTGTGTTGTCGAATGAAGACCTGTGCGGAAAAACCACTACCGAAATAAAACGGATGTTCTTTGATGCAGAAGCTGGGGAAGACATGGCGAGGGAAAAGAATTCGCCGAACGCAGCCCTTGCATCAAAGAAGAAAACCACGCGTTGTTTCGGCTGCAACGAAACGGGGCATTTTTACAACAAGTGCCCTTTGATGAAGAAGTTCAAAGCGCAGGAGAAGGAAAAATACCAGAAGGAACAGAAAAAGAATGACAACAAACGACCCCACGCCATGATGACAAAAACGAAGATGATCAAGCGGACCAGACGGGTTCGTTTCGTGGTCGACTCTGGTGCGAGCGACCACATGGTCAACGACCAGCGCCTGCTGGATGACGTGAAGGATCTTCCGGAACCACTGATGATCTCCACAGCCAAAAGTGGCGAGAATCTTCGGGCTACGAAGATGGGTAAGTTGCGGCTGAAATCTGTGGTTGGCAAGAATTTAATAAAGAAATTGGAATTGTACAATGTTCTTTTCATTCCTAATCTTGAAGAAAATTTACTTTCGGTTAGAAGGGCAAGTCTTCATGGGAAAAGGGTTACTTTTTCAGACAAAGAGGTTATCTTTGAATACCAAGATGAGGTAATCGGTGAAGGTAGATTCACTGATGGTTTATTCTACATTGATTGCATTTGGGATGGAAAGTCCGAAGAAGATGCAAACGGATCAGCATATTTTGGAAAACAGGTGAGTCTCGAGACATGGCATAAAAGACTAGGACATCTAAGTACTACTAGTTTGGAGAAACTCATTAGAAAAGGTATGGTTGAGGGAATCAATCTATCTTCTGAAAAGAAAAATCAGACTGACGTATGTAATGGTTGTTTGGCAGGGAAGCAAGCTGCTTTCAAATTTCAGGGTATGAAATCGCCAAGATCGAAACGACCATTAGAATTAATACACTCAGATGTCTGTGGGAACATGGAGCAGGAAACATACGATGGTTATCGCTATTTTGTAACTTTTATCGATGACTATACGCATTTTGTCGTAGTTTACCTGATGAAACATAAGTCTGAAGTCTTTGAGAGATTCAAGGAGTATGAAGCCATGGCATCAGCATATTTTGAAACTCGTATTTCAATGCTGCGATGTGATAATGGCGGAGAATACACAAGCAACGAATTCCAAAGATACTGTAAGGAAAACGGAATTCAAATGATTTATACAGTTCCATATACTCCTCAGCAAAACGGAGTCAGTGAAAGGATGAATAGATCATTGATGGAAAAGGTAAGAGCAATGCTTCATGAAAGCGGGTTACCTAAAGATATGTGGGGTGAGGCATTAAATGCTGCAACATATCTCTTGAACCGATCTCCAACAAAAGGGTTAGAGTCAGATAAAACTCCTTATGAAATGTGGTTTAAAAGACGACCCAATTTGAAACATTTGAGAATCTTTGGATGCAGAGCATTCAAGCAAGTCCCAAAGGAGAAACGTCAAAAATTGGATTCCAAGACTAAATCATTGATTTTTGTGGGATACGCAAACAATGGTTTTAGATTGTGGAATGACGAAACACATTCTATTGAAATTGGTAGAAACGTTGTATTCGACGAATCGGTCATGGTTTATCGTGGAAATGGATTGGATGAAGTCAATCCTGGGGAACAGGATTTGACAATATACACACAATTTCAATTCAAGGATAACTATGAAGATCTTAGTGAAGAGGATCAAGATGATAGTCAAGGATCACCATCTGATGAAGATCAAATAGAAGATGATACCATAGTTGAACGGAATCCAGATCCAGTTGAGCATCAGGATGCATTGGAGGAATCAGTTGGCGAAACTGATTACGAAAGCGCAAATGATAGTCAAGCTAATGGAGAGGAAGATGCAGATCAACAAGAATTGAGACGGAGCCAGAGGAATAGAAAACCACCCCATTGGTTTTCGGACTACTCAGCAAGAATGGCTTCAATTCAAAATGGAGAAATTCCACAAAACATCAAAGACTTGAAAGAACTAGTGGACTGGGAGGAATGGAAGCAAGCACTCAAAGAAGAGCTAGATGCATTGCATAGCAACAATACTTGGACAGTGGTTAACTGTATACCAAAAGGAGTAAAGCCAATATACTCAAAATGGATCTTCTCGTTAAAAGAAGATGGAAGGCACAAGGCACGGTTAGTGGCTAAAGGATGTTCACAGCGACCAGGATTCGACTATATTGAAACATTCGCGCCTGTTGCAAAGCTCGAAAGCGTTCGTTTGGCACTTGCACTTGCAAACGAACATAAACTACTTGTACACCAAATGGATGTAAAAACAGCATTTTTGAATGGACAATTGGAAGAGGAAATCTTCATGAAATTGCCACTCAATGAAGACGGACAAAGTCAGATTGTTCGTCTGAATAAGAGCTTGTATGGACTAAAGCAAGCAAGTAGATCATGGAACAAACGTTTCAATGATGCTATGGAAGAACTTGGATTTGTTTCACTTAAAAACGATTGTTGTATTTACAAATCGAAATCCAAGGGGATAATTCTTATACTCTATGTAGATGACATTTTGTTAATTGCTAAGAACATAGATGAAATATCATGGATAAAGGAAAAACTTGGAAGGTTATTCCAAATGAAAGACCTTTCCGAAGTAAAGCATTTCCTGGGAATGGAAATCAACCGTGATTTTGAAAATCAAATTATCGAGATTTCTCAAAAGCGATATGTTGAGAAACTTCTCGAAAGATTTGGAATGGCTGAGTGTAAACCAGTGGGGACACCTCTGGATAATAACACTAAATGGTCAAAATCAGAAGGGAAACTTACTGATCAACCATATAGAGAATTGATAGGATGCCTTCAATATCTCTCGTTGACATCAAGACCAGATATCTGTGCTGCAGTGAGTACTCTGAGCAAGTATACAAACTGCGCAACAGATTGGCATTGGTCAGGATTAAAACGGATTCTGCGATACTTGAGAGGAACAAGTAACACGAAGATTGTGTATGCAAAACACAACGATAGACCTGCATTAGTTGGATTTGGAGATGCGGATTTTGCAAATGATCCAGACGACAGGAAGTCGGTATCAGGATATGCATATCAACTTTATGGAAATCTGATTTCGTGGTCAACGAAACGACAACCAACAATCAGCCTATCAACGAGTGAAGCAGAACTAATTGCACTATGTGCTGCTGCCAAAGAAGGGATGTGGATAACAAAACTTCTTAATGAATTGGATGTGGTTATAACACCATTCATTATAATGGAGGACAGCATTCCGTGCATAAGCATAGCAGAGGAACCAAGATCACACCAGAGGATGAAACATCTAGATATCAAATATCTCTTCATACGGGACCTCATCAAGCAAGGGCGAGTCAAGCTGCAATTCATCCCGAGTGTAGATCAACCAGCCGACGCGTTTACCAAGGGGTTACCTAAAAATACGCATCGGCGACTGTTGAATATGCTGAATGTGCAAATTGTGGGGAAGTGTTAAAAGTAACATTTCACTGCACTAAGTTTAATTAGAAAGTGAACTGTAATCAAAACCAATTTGTCATTCATCACAATATATACTATAGATAGGTAGCAAATAGATTGACAACAGCCTATTACATCTTGAGCGCCAGCATGCGATTGTATGCAGTATGCATGGGAAGCTTTAGGTGGGAAACTTAAAGCTGTGCAATACGTGCGCGGCAGCGTATAAGTGTGTGCTATAGGTAGGCGAATATAGAAATGAGAAACACCGAAAACTCTCTAACAATCGATAGAGCAACACGTTCGCTTATAATGACCTGACGAGATGATGTTCAATAAAATTATCTTTAACCTGGAATCAAACCAAGTGTTTTATTTTTGCATTCGATTCCAACAAATTTTGGCTGCGCATAGTAATTTCGACTACGTTCATAGTAAAATTGTCAATGAAATCATGAGTATTTTTTACATCATGCATGGTAAAATTAATATGTTCAATTTTGAAAATAGTATGTGTTATGATAGAAACAAGCATATTACCATGATCCAAATAGTAAAATTACCATGAAGCATGGTATGAATATCTCGTAGCATAATCGATTCTACTAATTATTGTGATATTTCGAGCCCTTTAATTGAAAATGCAATTTTTTCATATCACGTTTTTATTTCATAAGTAGTGTTTCACTTACATAACTTTTCTTCGTGTGAAGCACAGTACGCCGGACCGAATCACATCTGATAATTAATTGGAATATTCTGAAAACAAATTTATAAAAATCAATTAGTGGGCAAATTGATATTAATTATTTCAACTTACGCTTAAACCGCTGAATCTCGATTTTTTTTCCATACCGATTTGGGATGTTTCGGAACTCCTTTTGGCCATCGATGATAAATTTCCGGGGTGGGAGTCTGGGACTTGAGCAAATGCCTCTTGAAATCGAAGTGCCAATGAATAAAATTCGGCTTCCGGCTCCAGCACTTCCAGTAGAATTTTTTTTGCGATTTGAGCCGGGACCGAGAGTTGGCAGGGTGGGAGGCCAGCTTTATGATCACAAATTGATTGTTAAACTAAACACTTACAATTTTACCCGCGCCGGACAGCTTGTTCGCGTTCCTAAATCGCGACGAACGACCGAAAAGAAAACAAAACACATTCAAACGAAGCGCACAATGAAGAATTTACCATGGATATAGTATTTCCGACTTCACAAAAGACGATTACCATGCGCATAGTAATTGCAAGAACACAAATCGAGCAATATCTAAATATCATGCGCATGGTAATTTAGACACGGGAAAATTACTATGAGCTGTCAAAGTTCGCATAGTAAAAATTCTATGTTGTAGTACTTTAAACCAGATTTCTGGTAGAAAATACTAAATCGTGGTAGAAAACACTAGATCGTGGACATAGTAAAATTATCATGATCCTGTATTTAGAAAACCCATGCAATTTTTTCCGTGTACATGTAATTTTGTTTTCTTTTATTGTACACAAACTGCCTACATGCGCATCAAACGTATGAGTATCAATTTGACACTCCTGGTTGAAAATCGTCATATTTCTTCGTTCTCTCAAGCGATCTGTAAAAAATATTGTTTAAGAAACCTTTCAACGCCACTAAAATACAATTCTCAATATTCAGCAAATGATTTATTTTCAATTTATTCACATTCGAAGAAAAAAGAATCGGCAGAAAAAAGGCTGTTGAACAGCTATCAAATTCTTTACAATAAATTTCACTTTGTACATGAGTAAGCTGAAGCTGTTTTTCTGTTCCGAGATTGTCCTGTAATTTAAGCTGTTGTAAATACAGGACGAAATCGTCCCGACCACAGGATAAAAGATTAAGTGTGTAAGAGCTACATTTTGCGCTAATCGATTTTTGAATTTGATGGTCACAAAAATGGTGTTAGAAAAGTTTAAGTAACATGTCACATTTTGGTATCATTGGAATATTAAAATACAAAACACCGAATTTTTGACAAATTTTAAAGGTTTTTCAAACTTTCTGTTAACCTATAAATTTAGTACAAATCGATAGAAACACGAGAGGAATAAAGAGGTTTAAGCACGTTTAAGTCAGGAGTTGACACTGCTAGAACGAACTTTAATGGGTAAACAATCTGAGACCGATTGAACGTTAAAACAATCAATATTCTGACAGCACCTGTTGCAGAAGCAATCAATTTATGCATCGATTTATGACCCCCTTATTAAGTTGCCCATAACGGTTAGGGTAATCAATCAATCTAGCGATGCTGGCTGGATGCCAATTCTCGTCCGAAATATTGAACAGATTATGATGGCACATTCTTGTGGCAAACTTAACTTATATGAAGGTACAGAATCAGGTTAAGCACATAAAACAAAGAGAAGAAAAAACGATACAAACTCAAAACGTAATTGAAAACTGCGACACACAAATTTGGCCCATTGAACGTGATCTGACTGTCAGGTTTTGAATGATGGGTGGAGGGATCATCTTCGAGAGATGAATATAAAGAATCAATTCATATATATGTGTGCCTATGCGTGTATGTCTACATACATTCTTCGATGGACGTTCAATATGTTTTCGGGCCGTGAATTGAATCTTTTGGACATTTGGAACTTGATAAAGGTCTTCTTAACTATAGAATGAATGACATGTGCATATAATGGCGAAGTTATGTGCGAAAAACACTTATAGGCGCGTGCCAACATTTGCCAGCATGAAGGCAACGGTCGTGCTGAATCGTTGAGAAAATTTTTGACGGTCGCCAGAAAACTCGATGATGAGTTTTTTTTGCAGTATACATCAGCGTAGAGGTAAAATTGTTATGATTTGTTAATGTCTAATGAATTAATATTTTTACATGAGAAGAAAAATTAAGCTTAATCGGTCCAAAAAAGTAGACATCTTCACATTTTTGAGAGAATTCTTCCAACAATTGACTATTCGTGAAAACCTAAAAAAGACAATCGCACTCCTTGTTTGGGTTCTAAATCAATCAAAAACGCTTCAGAAGAGATAAAATAAAAGAAGTTATAACCGCAAGAGCAATACTACTTAAGCCGGTGAAGCTGCCGCTAAACCCAAACAAACCAGTTCGATCACCTACTTCAGCATTCGTTGCGTTCGTTCGAAAGATCATATGCAAACGATGGACATGATCAGGCATCAGGGGGCAGCGTCACCCGAAAGTCTACCGGCTGCTCACCCGCCGATAGGTTTGAGGTCGTCAAGACGCCGAAGAGTGGGTGGATCTGGTGAAACAAGTATTCAAAAACCACATTGGGAACAAATGAGAAAGTCGCGATCAAGAAGCTCAAAATTGTAATTGCAATAAAAAATTTAATTTTAAAAAATTTAAGTTTTGTTAACATTAAAATATTTGAATTTTAAAATAAGATCACATTACCCAAGATTTTTATTTATTTCGAAAATCTTCCAATGTGCAACTTTTCGATCAACGGGACTTACTTCGAGACACCACTCAATGAATGATGATGACGGCGAGGGTGACGATATCAACCGGCTTTGAATCTTCCCCAATCGCAGGTGAAAGCAGCTTTGTTGATCCGAGCATCCTGCGGGAATATACAGGGACACTTTATATAAAACTCGATCCCGGTTCGATTCCCGGTTTAGTCGATTGCCGTCGTTCGGTTCGTGAGAGTGCTCGTTATATTAGAAGGATATTGAGATATCGAATAATATATTAAATGATTGATCCGTGATATCAAAATGAAGAACCATCTTGTGTCTGTAGTGTTGTGTTTGTTGGTGGTGCTGTGGACTATGGCTGGTGCTGTGACTGCTCGTAAACTTTCCTCATCGGTCAAAAGTTCCGATGGGTTGGTTGTGGACCCTAGCATGTCAACGGAAGCCATACCTGAAGAATTGGCCAAACCAAGCGAGCCGGAACAACCGGTGAAATACGACGGCGCCCAGCTGTGGCGAATCGATTACGATGATCAGGAAAAGAAAAATGCCATAGCTGAGCTGCAGGATAAGTTCGGTAAAAGGAGGCCCTTAGGGCCAAAACGAGTATGAAAATAAAAATCTAAAACTACTTAAACTAAGGGATCATTATTATTAATTGGTGTTATGTTTCCGTTATTCTAATAATTTTAACTGAAATGTCATGTTTATAAACTAAAGTAATAATTTTTATACGGTTCATACAGAAGCGTCCCGAACAGAATGGTATTACATGGAGCAACAAACGTTCCAACTTTGACACGATATACATTTGGGCTTCGGGTGGCAGCCAAAGAAATCCGGAAAATCGTAATTTTTAATTTTGATGCCAAATGACTTAGAAATGCATGAAACGTCGAGAACTGGTTTTATCTTGGAAAAAGCTCCGAAAAGCCGATTTCTTACCAAATAATTTTTTTTCGAGATAACACCAGATTTCGACGTGTTATGTCTTTTAAGATCATTTGGCATCTAAATTGCGATTTCGATTTTCTCGATTTTATGTAGACCACCCCCCCCCCCCCCCCCCCCCGTTTGGTGATTTTTGAGGGTAAAAAACCGAAACTTTGAGTGCTTTGAGGCACCTTTAAATCAAGTCCGATTTTGCTTAAATTTTGCACAGGTCAGGGAAAATTTATAAAATGTATATGCTCGGTTTTCAAAATTTCATCATGAAATTCTTCCCATACATCCATTGCCACCCCAATATATTGTTGCTTTATTATGCTCATTTAAAAAGGTTTTTATTCAAAATAACTGTTCAATATAAAAAAATGCACTGAGCGAAACCAAAATAGCACTACTCTGGTTTTGATTGGCTATTGTCAAAATTGTCTTACTATTTATTTTGATTTTTTTAACGGAAATCTCAATCATAAATTTTGTTTTCGATAAACCAATTTGCGTGTAGCGCAAAAACTATGAACAAAAAGTGCGAAATAAAAAAAGACCCACTGATATGTTTCTATAAAATCAAGATTATTTCTTCAATTTCACTATGCCCGGGCAGAAATTAAATCTCGTGTACCTTATTCAAATATTATGAGTGACTGAAATGAATTCCTTGGATTAAGAACTATCGATTGTGGTTCATTTCGTCTCAAGATGAATTTTGAATCAATTTTGTGTATTTTAGTTGAGCCACCAAATGTCTCCTAAGAGTCAAGGACACAAGAGATAACTGTCAAAATGAAAATTCAGTATTAACAAAAATAAATACAAAAATCAAGTCCGTTATGAACGGGTCGTATAAGTTAATTGTCATAGTAGTTTTTTAAATCAGATATAGCTGATTAAGTTTCGAAACCTATCCATAACTTAGCAAATGATGAATATAAGTCTTAAACATGTTCGCTATTTTTTTTTTTTTCAAACTTGCTTGAAGTACCAAACGCTGTACAATAAGAACCACAGAAGTCACACATTGAAGTGCACGATGTATTGAACTGGTACTGCTACGTAGGACTGTTCGTCAGTAATATTTCTATTGCGCCGTTGAAAAGTTACCAATCATGCAATAGATGTTGTTTTTTTTTGTCAATTTTTTACGGCTTCATTTGAAATTTTACACTAGTTTCTGAAGATTTGTTGTTCGGGCTTGTTCATCTGTTTAATGTTCATCAGTGCTGTTAACCTTTATACATCTAACTGTTTTGTCATTTTTGTCGGTCACATCATGTGTGGAGTGATGAAACAAAGGTTTTGAGTTGGCTTGAATCCGAAAAACAGGCTGCTTATTCAAAAACTTAAACGACAGCATTATTATTATTTAGGCGCATCCTCAGTATTTCGACGTAATTTTCCAACATAATTTATCATGCTGAAGGAAGCGTTCCCAAATTTGTAAAAATTAACCCGCATAAGAATATATATATACCATCGCCAAACTTTCTGCGCATTTCAACAACCGAGCCCATATATAAAAAATCCCTCATTCCTACGACCACGGTTTGAACAAATAAATTAAAGTTTATAAGAATATTTTATGATAACTGCATCTAAAATCTGAATCTCAAATATAATATCTGAATCGGATATCGAAATCTGAATCCTGAATCTGACATTTGAGTGAGATGTTTTCATATGTTTCTGAAATAATTATAAATTAAATTTAAAATCCAAAACTTGCACCAGTGCATGTAGATTAGGACATGGAGATTTTTTTTTTACTATACAAATTTTTAGTTTTAGCTGGTTCATTTACTTGCATGAGGAATTAATGGCCAAACTCAATTGAAAATGAATGAGGGAAACTTAATCTGCAGTTTAAGAGAATTTTGAATTGAATATTCTTGTGCACAAAACAACAAGTAAGGAGTGTACACCAAGGTTTTTTTCACACGGGTTTT
Source organism: Uranotaenia lowii (assembly GCF_029784155.1). Taxonomy (NCBI): domain Eukaryota; kingdom Metazoa; phylum Arthropoda; class Insecta; order Diptera; family Culicidae; genus Uranotaenia; species Uranotaenia lowii. The sequence goes on from NC_073691.1 coordinate 5,002,708, forward strand.
TTACGCGTTTCTTTTACACGGTTTTCGGGAATTAACACGTTTTTTTTACACGGTTTTCGCGAATTAACACGGTTTTTGAGAGAAAATATTAAGTCCTTTTCAAAGGAAAACACTTAGAATCTTTTTGGAGTTGGGAAAATCTTATCTCTGAGACTAAGGACATGGTACATGAGACTTGAGACCTGATACCGTAGACATGAGACCTGAGACTTGAGACGTGAGACATGAGACATGAGGCATGAGACCTGAGACATGAGACCTGAGACATGAAACATTAGAAATTAGACATGAGACCTGTGACCTGGAACCTGAGACAAGGGATATTAGACTTGAGACCTCAGCATGAGACATGAGACCTGAGACCTGAGGCATGAGACAAGAACCATGAAACATGAGACTTTAGACCTGAGACATGGGACATGAGACATGAGGCATGAGACGTAAGACATAAGTCATGAGACCTGAGGCATGAGACAAGAGCAATGAAAAATGAGACCTGAGACCTGAGACAGAGACTTTGGACTTGAGACCGGAGACAAGCTACTAGTATTTGTACCGCCAGAAATTAGTTTAGCTCCGATTTCATCATGCGACCCCTCTAGTGAAAGGGTTTGACTTGTAGGTGACGAAAAATAGTGTCGCGAGTTCGCTAGTACAAGCTACTAGTGTTTGTACCGCGAGAAATTAGTTTAGCTCGGATTTCAACTTTCAACGCCAGTACTACAATGTACTATACATACACAGAATATTGAAAATTTTTTTGCACCACATATTATGATTATATCTATCACATAACTGTTAGAATTAATTCAACACACTTCTGTGTAAATTTTTATGCTTCACATCACACACAGTTCTAATAAAACGTTTTTAATTTTCCGTATCTGTTCCATTCTAGCGGCCTCGATGTGGAACTACAACACTACTTTCGTCGATATCTTCCTGAAGGGACCGAACCTGCGGGACGCGGGAAAACTTCTGAAGAAAGCTCAAATTTCCTACCAGGTGCTGATCGAGGACATGCAGCGAGCTATTGACGAGGAAAACCCATCAAGGGATCGACTGGATCTATGGGAGAATCGTGACGGTAAGATTTGAAAGGGTACAACAACCGAATCAGCGAGCGTTCCGATCGAAACTAGTGACTTGTGAATTCGGTTTCCTTGTTCATTGTCCTGCCTAGCTGGCTGGCTGGCCTGGCGGGAACATCCTTGATGCCGGCTCGAAGTCGTTGTCACGGGAAACGACGCCGATGTTGTTATGAAGAATTGCGTGAGTTCCCCCACAGACTCTGAACAAACTTTTTTCCAACGCCCAGGGTGTGAAGTGGCAAAGTTGGCGCGTTTAACTGCGTGAAAATTTCTGGGAAACTTGAAAGAGGAACAAAATATATGTTTGGGGAATGACGAAACACATATTGAAGGCCCGCAAATGCGTTGCTTCCGGTATTTTCGATATGATTGATTTTAAACGCATTTTTGGACTCACGACATGACTATTGACATTTCAATGCAATTTGATAACGAGTGGCTGGAAAAGTTCTGTTGAAAAATTAAAATAGGTTGTGATAGAAATTTTACAAAAATATTTGCGAGAACTCCTTCGAAACACTTATAAAACGCTGCCTAATTTTTATAAATAATGAAAAAAAAAAAACAATGATGAAAACAATTTAAAATTTCAGCAATTCTGTCAAAAGTCACTTTTATTAACTTTTCGTCATTTTTGTCATTTGGTTTGGTCTGGTCATTTTCATATTTATTCCTTTTGCAGATTTTGTCATTTTTTGTATCCATTTTTTTTGTTTTTGTCATTTTGGTAACTTTTGTCAATTTTTGAAGTTTTTGTAACTTTTGTCATTCATGTCTTTATTGTAATTTTTGGTTATTTTTGTCTTTTGTCAATTTTATCTTTTCGTCATTTTGAAATTTTGTCGTTTTTTTTTCATTTCTTGTTATTTTATCCTTTGTTGTGACATTTCTTATTTATGTCATATTTGCGTTTTTATCATTTTTGTAAATTTTGTCGTTTCTGTCATTTTTCTTTTTGTCATATTTTTCGTTTTTGTCTATTTTATAATTATTGTCATTTTTGCCGTTTAAGCCGATTTTGTCATTTTTGTTTCTTTTGTCATTTTTGTAATTTTGTCATTTTTTGTCATTTTCGTCTTTTTTGTCATTTTCGTCATTTTCGTCATTTTTGCCAAATTTGTGATTTTTGTCATTTTTGTCAATTTTGTCATTTTTGTCATTTTTGCCAATTTTGCCATTTTTTCATATTTGTCACATTTGTCATTTTTGTCATTTTTGTCATATTTGTCATATTTGTCATATTTGTCATATTTGTCATATTTGTCATATTTGTCATATTTGTCATATTTGTCATTTTGTTCATTTTTATCATTTTTGTTATTTTTGTCATTTTTTTCATAATTGCCAATTTTGTCATTATTGTCATTTTCGCAAATTTGGTCATTTTTGTCATTTTTGCAGTTTTTGTCATTTTTGTAACTTTTGAAGTTTTTTTAATTTTTATCATTTTTGCCAATTTTGTGATTTTTGTCATTTTTATCGTTTTTGTGATTTTTGCCAATTTTATCAATTCGTTATTTGTGTTATTTTTGTCATTTTTGTATTTTTTTTCAATTTTGCCTATTTTGTAATTTTTGTAATTTTTGTCATTTTTGACATTTTTGTCATTTCTGTCATTTTTGTCATTTTTGTCATTTCTGTCATTTTTGTCATTTTTTTCGTTTTTGTCCTTTTTGTCATTTTCGTCATTTTGTCATTTTTTTTCTTTCATTTTTGTGATTTCTGTTATTTTTATCATTTCTGTTATTTTTGTCATTTTCGTGATTATTGTCATTTTTATAATTATTAACAATTTTTTTGTAATTTTTGGTAGATTTTGTCATTTGTGTGATGTTTGTTATTTGCGTCATTTCTGTGATTTTTTTTTTATTTTTGGCATTTCTACAATTACCACTTTTGTTTTTTTTTGTCATTATTTTAATTTTTGTAGTTTTTGTTATGTTTTCTATTTTTATCATTTTGTCATTGTTGCCTTTATTTCATTTTGAACATTTTTGACGTTTATGTCATTTTTGCCGTTTTTGTCATTTTTGTCACATTTATAATTTTTGTAATTATGTCATTTTTATAGTTTGTTGTTTTTTTTTGTAATTTTGGTCATTATTTTCATTTTTGTAGTTTTTGTCATTCTTGTTATTTTTGCCATTTCCGTCATTTTTGTCAGGTTTGTTATTATTGTAATTTTTCTGGTTTTCCGTTTGTTTAAAATTTTGTTTATTCTATCATTTTGTTCAATTTTATATTTTTTATTTCGTGGTTTTTGTCATTTTCGGAATTTTATTATTTTTGTCATTTTTTGTCAATTTGGTAAATTTTATAATTTCCATCACTTTTCCTTTAGTCTTTCTTATAAGTTTTAGATAGCAGCTAGCTTATAGTTTTATAACTTTTAGATAGTTATATTAGAAGTCTAATTGTAATGTGATGAGGTACGATTATTTGTCCCAATCAAGATAAAGCCGCGTATTTTTTTCCTAACATTGTTTTAAGCGCAGGTTGGTGCCCTTCAAGTAAATTTGGACGCTTTGTTGTCACTTATGACTTATTTCAAAGGTTTTAGATATCCTTATTTTTTCATTTAGCTAAATTTGCATTCATAGTTTTCTAGATGAATTTTTTTAGTAATATTTTCGTTTTTCATGAGCACTTCTGACATTTTAGGCACCCACCCCAAATTCTTAAAGTATTTTTTTTACGGAAAAAGAAGAATGAAGGCAGAAGATACTACACCTACTGAAGCATTGTAGAACATCAAGGGGGATAAACTATCAAAATTATCTGACTTTTTTATTGTGAGTGTCATGTCAGTGTTAACGACTTCCACGTTGCACTAGCAGCATTAAACGCGATGTGAATAGCACTTTAGCTGGGCGGTCGCGTTTATTATGAATGCATTCTGACATCCAGGACGAGGAACACCTAACTGCCCATGAGCTTCACCCCCATCCCTGAATGATTGATTGAGGAAAAACTATCTTCAGTTGCATACATGTATGTCCTTATAATGAGAAAGGGCATATTTGTGAATTTCTCCAATACAAACTTAATTTGATCAATTTAGAGCATTTTTCACGAGTTTATTTCTTATACATAAATAAACGTCTTAAGATGATGTGAAAATGAAGTGACAATGAAAAAAAGTGAATAAATTTTATCCCTTTCGTATTGTTATACTGCAAACGTGCATATGTGGCACCATGAAAGAACGGGACATGTGCCACTCACTCCTGAAAGTGTACCGTTGTGTGCAAACAACAACCCTATAAGGGACGACACAAGTTGGGGTGGGGTCCAGTTTGTTACCCATAGAGATTTCTTTTATAAGAACATAAATAACAAAGGTTTTGGCTGGCAATTAGCTTCTCCAGAATCAGTAGTGAGTAAATCACTTGATTATCAAGTCTTCTTTGAATTCATTCAGGAATATGGTTTGATATATAAACTTCAGTTGTCTCATACAAAATCGATCAACATTTTTTGTAACTTTTCCTTTTTTCCACTTCAAACCCGATTCTGTAACAAAAACTGAAGTAAAATCGCGTGAAAAGTGCAAATCAGCGACGAAGTTTAGTACCTATACGTATACGTTAAAATCCTGATTGAAAAAAAAACTGGGAGCAGCACCTGGCTACTCCCACACAAATTACACCATGAAGAATCACCTCCGGCAAGTTCATTAAAATATAATTTCCGGCTAAGGATAGTTTTTTCTAGGCATTTTTTCTCTTCTTTCAGGCGCTTCCCAACTCAACGAGTTAAGCTAAGGAAATCTTACCTTCAGTGGATCTATCATGACTTTTCCGCTATTAGTAAATCCCCCTGTCGACAAACAAAACTCCTCCTAATCGCGTGAGTAACACTTCTTTGTACCCACGCACCGTTTTTCTTGAACTGTTCAAACTTTGTCGATTTGTATGTTGTTGGGTACATCGAACAAATCACCGGTAAAAGGATTCAGTCAATTACAGAGCAATTATCGGAACGACTATATAGGGGCTCACAGTATTCTCGCCTATACGTTCAACTCCACTGTTCTGGATTGTGGAAATTCACGTTCATAGACGAATACAATTTACGGAATCACGCCTTTGAAACCTGGATGGAACTAAGACCGGTTTCGATTCCCGCAGGCCACGTATTTCCGCGAAAATAATTAATTTTAAGCTCTCCAAACTATAGCTACTCGGGATCTATCTGTAGGCGGCGATGGTCGGACTGATTTATTTTCCGTTTTGGGGCAATGAAAGTCCAACGAAAGATGTCCAAGCGAGGTGAGAATAATCGTTGTAACGCGCTCGAGCAATTGTTGTTTTATCAATACTCGGTGAAGGTTAACTTTACCGATAGCTTGCATTCATATCCGTTGGGGCGTAAGAATATTTTAGTAAGGGGGACACAAACGGTGCGAGAACGCAATTGCAATTATTTTTTGGTTAACAACACGGAGCGTTTATTATGTTACGTCCCGGTTTCATTAAATTACTACCATTTTTGTTTCCATATAATACTTTCTGTCACAACTTTTCATATTTTTCTGCACTTTTTTCTTCTATTTTTAAATCGATTTTATTTTTATAAATGCTGACGGTTACAGATTTTCGCTCGCTACACAGGGTAACATTTGGTTTCACGTAACAATTAATGATCGGGTATTCAAGTAGGTCTAGTACCTAGTAGATTTACAATATAAGGGGTCCTAGATGACCTAATGATATCTGGGCAAAAGAGTGTGTAGAGTTATAGTACTGTTCATAATTCTACTTTCGACTTTGAAGTTTCATAACTATCGAAAATTTGAAATATGATGGTTGAAAAATCAAAATAAGTGTGTTTGAAAGTTTTTGAAAATTTTTAATGGCTGGGCCAAAACTATAGCTACACCCAAAATTTAGCCCTCACTTCAATCATAATTTTTCAATATGTCAAAGTTATTGGCATCCATAAGATGTGAACGCTAGCTGTGATGATTCGATTTGAGACCTCCGGCATCAACCTCCCAGCGCATAGGTCGGCAATCTGCTGCCCGCGAGCCGCAAGCGGCTCTTTAGTTCACTGCGATATACATATATTTATCATATATATTTTTGAATAAAATATTTATAAAATCGTGCTTAAGTGATAATTGAGTGTTTTGCCTGGCACACAGATTTTCATAGGTCCAGAACAGAATTTTAAAATTGCATCCGCTGTAGGAACAAACAAAGGAAAAGACCAAATGGAAAAATGGTATTTTTTGAAGCCTTATTTTACATTTTTTTGCTTTTAACTGTTTTTGAAGCATCAGCATAGAGATCAATATTTAATTGATCACTAACCGTAAGCGAAAAAAATAACTGATGTTGCAAAACATCAACACTGAATTCAAATTATTTGTTTCCAAAACGTGTGTATATTTTTAAGTCAATCGAACACCAACACAGGAAAATCAAAGTTTATCATTTACAAAAAGTAGTTCTTAGATAGCCTCGGTTTTGTTATCAAACAACGTAATCAAATTTTACATTTTAAGCTCTCGCAATCACTTTTTGGGCCCTCTATGACAATTAATCAGATGAAATTTCCAAAATCTTATTATAAGTAATCAACCATTTCGAAAAATATTTACAACTATAAGGAGCCTTCGAAACGTGTACACAGAAAATGGTAAGCTAATCCCAAGCCCCATTTATTTGGATCTTTGTACAATTTTGATGGTTCCTGTCAATCACGGAGTAGCAACTACTGAAATGTACGGTTTGTCTAAGCTCAAGCTCGAGCTTATTTCGAAAAATATTTAGAGCTTTGACGCGTAAAAACATAAAAATATTTGAAAAACCACCTCAATCCTATCATATTTGTTTGAATTGAAAACAATAATTTCAATTTATCTGAATATTGATACCTCATCAGCCTTCCAGATGTCCCGGTTTACCCGGTGCTTGCCCAGATATCGAAGAAAAAGGAACGGTTTTTTTTCCAAGATTATTAACCATTTTTTCCTTAACCTGAACTAATAGTTAATTGTAACCGACAGGCTGCGTTAAAGTTAATAAATTACAAATTACAAATTTTTATGAAATTCCAAATTTTCCACTTGAGTTAGCGAAATAAATTCGCATTCATTTCTTTTAATCGTTAGAAAAAAATTGAACGCCGCTGATGTACCTTGATAAAAATAATTCAAAAAAAACTGCACTGCGTTTTCAATTCCTTTTCCCATCATAAGACAATACTGACAAACCCCCGGACAAACGCCAGATTCTGTGAGTTTTTGGTGATGGGCCGTTGCAGAATGAGTATGACAATTAACCCTCGTTCGCCATCTGGCTCAGGTACACTGGTAAAGATGTCCTATAAAGATGATGGTAGTAGGAATCGTTGTGAGTTCGAATTTTAACGACAACATTCTTTTTTTTTCTTGTTTCTAGGATGAATTATCAATAGGATGAAAGTCCCATAAAATGTTTTTCTTGTTTCGCTTTTATGTTTGTATGTAGGGGTCCTGTATCATTTTGCCCGAGCTCTCGAGTCTTTTTACGGTGATGGGAAAGCAATCATATCATCTTTGGCGCAATGCACATTTCAGCTCCTTTTCGGCACTTAGTTAGCTCCGATCGGCATTAAAATTTTAAGATCTCTTCTTTAGGTGTATATAAAGGTTCGGATAAAAAAAATTGATTTCTATAGAGTTTTCAACGAATGAATTACATATTTTCTATCCAACTACTAATAAATCAATTTCAATAAAAATAATTATTAAGGGATTCTAATCTTAAAACTCGAATAAACTCATAATTCATTCCATTTTTCTTTTCTTTGTTCCGCCAAAAGTTTATTGACAAACTGTTGCTTGGAAAACATGTTGTTCCCATAAACCGTCAAAAATTCTATAGAAATCACATCGAGCATCAAGCTACGCGAAGTACAATATTTATCTTTTGTACTTCGCGTAGCTTTTGATTCATCCGCAACTTTTCAAAAACTTCACACGTGAAATTCGACATATCTTTTTTTGGCTGCCACCCTCATAGTCATGATTCAGATTTAAAAAAACAAGTGCAATTTTGCAATGCCTGGGAAAAATCTTATAGGTAATATCATCTGCACTTAAGGAAAAGCTGAAACCGGTTCGAGTTTTTAGCGCATAGATTACGGTAGTCAGTTGGGATGTTCGAGTGACTGTAATTATGCAAAGTGACTATTTGACAAATAAGTTTTACTTAACACTCCTACATTGCTATTTTCGGAAAACCACGATATTTACCCAACAAACTGTAAAAAGTTTATCAATTCGTCCTTTGTGATCAAGAACGTTCGGCAATTTTTTTTTCGAACAACTTAATCAACCGAACAACCGGTAGGCCTTAGGGAAGAATGACATCAAAATGTTAAATTCCCAGAAAAAAAAGAATAACCGGTCATTTTTACCGATCGAATTATTAAAGTTTGATTTAATTTAATGATTAATGGCATTACAGTCAAGTACTATATTTTTATAGCAAGTAATGAAATGAAAGGAATGAAAATTATACACGGATAGATTAGATTAGGAAGCATGATAGAGGTTTTGAAAATGAACCAAGAGCGTGTTTTAAGAAAACTTCTTACCATACAAGACCTTTTGTCGTATTATTGACTAGAAGAAGCAGTCGATAGGCTGATTTGGCAATTATCTATAAAATGATACATGCACGAAGCACGTTTTTTGTACCCCGATCGGACAAAAGGATCGAATCTATCCGTTTATAATTTTAATTACTTTCATTTGATATTCTTCTTAAAAGAATTTATTATCCACCGGTGATGATCAGTTAACACTCATTATTGAAGATTTGTAGAAACTAGTTGGTAAAACGAATAACCGACCTTGTAGTTTTTCTGTAACTGTATGAGGTATTTGGAAAAATTTAAGCAGAAATCTTTCTTAGGTTCTGTAGAGACAACACGAAGATCTAAAAGATCTAATAAGTAAAGGGCAGGTTTTATGTTTTGTATACAAAAATTAAAATGAATCTTAGTGGTCTGATTTGTATGTTTTTCGAAATTAAACTCTTAACAAAACCATCCAGTTTTATTTTTTTTTATACATTTTCAACTTTCTAGGTCATCGCATGACATGGAAGGCTTACCATCGGTTGGAAGACATCTACGAATGGATGGATTACTTGGCAAAAACTTTTCCGGAGCTGTGCAGCACTAAAAGCATAGGAAAATCGCTGCAGCAGCGGGACCTCAAAGTGCTCCGCATCTCTAACGGAAATCCTTCAAACGCAGCCGTCTGGATCGACGGTGGCATTCATGCCCGTGAATGGATCAGCCCGGCCACGGTAACATACATCGTACACAACATGGTCGAAGAGTGGGACGATCAGCCAGAGTACATCAAAGCTATCGACTGGTATGTCCTGCCGGTGCACAATCCGGACGGTTATGAATTCACGCAAACGTATGATCGTTTGTGGCGCAAGAATCGGCGAGGCTCTTCCTTTGGCTTGTGTGCCGGAGTAGATTTGAATCGAAACTATGGCTACAAGTGGGGGGGACAGGGAGCTTCGAAGCAACCTTGCTCGGACATTTTTGCTGGAAGTGGACCGTTTTCAGAGCCGGAAACTAAAGCCGTTCAGGATTTTATGCAAACCTCGGCTGCCAATTGGAAAGGATTTCTAACGTTCCACAGCTATGGCCAATACATTCTTTATCCGTGGGGTTACGACAGAGTCGTTCCCCCAGATCATAAAGATCTGCAAAGTGTTGGGGACGCTGCCGCAGAGGTAATTTGTTTATCGCAAAAACTTCATGTAATAGATACTCATATGAAAATGTGCTTTCTCTTATAGAAAATGCTTCAGGTCGAAGGCCAAAGCTACACGGTTGGTCCATCTGGTAACACCCTGTACCCAGCTGCGGGAGGATCTGACGATTGGGCACGAGGAGTACTGAACATTAAGTACGCGTACACGGTGGAGTTGCGCGACAACGGACGATATGGTTTTGTACTACCAGCCAATCAGATACAACCTACAGCTGAAGAGGCTATGATGTTTGTGGACACGGTTGCGAGTGCCATATCCAAGTTGAAATAGTTCAAAATTCTTAGAAAAATGTGTCATGAAAATCGTATTAATTTTCACAAGCAACATATCAACACTATTATAATACGGCTCTTAACAAATAAATTGTGAAAAAAAGGTATTTTTTTTTTATTCAACAAATCTTTCTATAAGAAGATCGCTGTAACAACAGTGGCTCCAGAGACAAAAAGTGAAGAAAATTACTAGTCTCTGGAGCTTTTGTCTTTTTTTAAATTGGAAGACTGATATGTTTCACGAATGTCAACATCATCAGATTACATAAACAGTTTTATACTTGCCATGATATCCGATCCTATGAAACATTGGATCGGATGCTGCTCACTATGCAATGTTTGTGTAAATTAAACAGTTCAAACAAGGCGAACTATTCAATTAGATTAAAATAAAAGATTGAACAATAGGATTAGTAGCTAATTAGGATAACAGAAAAATTAAAAAAAAAATGATTGCCTATCTAATTTAAAAATTCAAATGACTCACCATTTCAGTAAGATGTTTACTTTCCTCCTCCCGGCGGGCTATCGCTTCCAGTTCCTCCAACACACCGTTACGCATCTCCATCGGCGTCGATTCACACGATATATCCCTCATGTCACGCGTAACCCTCCGCATTTCACCCAACCCGTTGGCCTCATCGGGAAACTGACACCAGTTTTCCCCTATGCTACCCACTAGAACCGGTTGCTTCCGAATTAACTGTTCCGCTTCCCGAAGGATTTCGTCCACTTCCCGTTCATCGTTCCCAGCCGAACCGGCCAATTGGTTCACTTGGTCGAAAATAATATTCACATCCACTTCATCACTATTTTCACCATTACCATTTTTCCCTATCCCCACACAATTACTGCCGCTAGAAATTACCGCGGCCAGGCAGCTTTGCTCGTTCCGGAGGAACTCCAGGAAGGACGATTCGCTCGTTATGTCATCCAGTTGCTGCTGTTGGGCAGCTAAAAGCTTTTGCATCCCTAGATCGACGCCAGTGTTCACGCCCTCCGGCGGAACTTTATCTTGTTGAGGCGGAAGTAATTTTTGCACTCGGGACATGGCTTAAACCGTCGCCCTTAACTTAATCAGTTCACATCCATCGCAAACAGCAATTAATAATCGTACAAAGCGGACAGATATTTCACGGTAAATTAGAAGATTTGAGGGTAAAATTCAACTAAACGATAGCTTCGAAGCGAAAACGCCAATAAAATTTTCTTTTCGCACGTATTTTTTTTCTGTTTGTGTTCTAGCCAGATGACATCAGGACCTTATACATCAGGACTTGTGTTGTGGGTGGAGAGGAAAACAAACGGATACCAAACAGTAACCCGATGAAAAGTGAACATGAGAAACACGCAAAAGCAGTGGAACTCAAAAATAACTAAAGTTTAAGAAATGGCAAACGCTTCAAGTTACTCACTTTGGCAGGAGTTTGAAAAAAATAGGACGCGGAGCAAAAGCCTTTTATAAAAAAAAAAAAAAATACGACAAGTTTTAAATTAAAAATAATTGGCGACCAATTTTGAAGTTAAATTTCTATTTTTTTAAATCATTGTTGTTTTAAGAAAAATCCAGAAGGTGATACCACTGATCATACTGACAGGACACTTAGAACAAATTTAGCTGGTTCACAATACCGACGGTAGGTGGCGAGCCTACCATTTTTCCGATGAAAATGCCCTGTAGGAAAAATGTACATTTTAAGCCCGATTTTATCGTCTGAATTGCCCATTTTTTTTTCGAAGGTTGGGTGGCACTTTCTAACTGGGATAGCATTTCTTCAAATCGATCGATGCGCACTCTGGAATCGATATTGCGTATTGCGTACTGTTGGAAAAATTATCCAAAAAACGAAATCGAGTGTCCAGTCAGTCAGTATATGTAATACGATCCAAAAGGTGTAACTTTTACACAGAGAATGTTTCCATAAAAATCACAGCTACGCACGTGGCTCATAAAAACCATGCAATATTTAAAAGACATACACCGTCTTAGCCGATTTAGGCTTTACAGACTGAATAAATGACGTGGACAACTTAAGATTAACATTTAACACCCAGTACCGAGATGGGAATCGAACCCATGCCATCAGTGGACCTAGCGATTACCGTCTTACCACGCTAACCACTCGACCACCGAGACGTACAATTAATAAGGGAATATTTTTTTTTTCCTTTGAAACCTAAGGGCACTTGGCACTTTCCACCTTGAATAGCATTTCATTAAAAGCAATCAATGCGCACTCTGGAATCGTCATTGCGTACAATGAAAAATTGAAATGCTAAAAAGTTGAAGCAAATACCAAAGTTATTTGGTGAAATTCGGCCCAGGGAATTGAAAGTTACAGCTGTTTGAGTTTGAACTACCCAGACCCACTGTTTTTCGACCTTGGGCTTTAAAGTGTTGAAGTAAGTTTCTTTATATAGTAAAAATCCGTTTCTCTGAACAAATGTTTAGGTTAAAAATTTATTTTTATAAATAAGTATTTATCTAACCGTCTCAGTTGATCTGTTCCATGGTCTTCGGAATAACAACTTAACAACTGTAAGCATAGGTACAGCATACATTTAAAACTATAACAATATTTATTCACTTTCATCTTCATCATCGTCTTCTTCTTCGCTGGATTGCATCAACCAATCAACCAACTTGGCCAAACTTTTCTTTGACAAATCATCCACCGGTAGCTCTTCGTACCACTTCAAGATCACTCCCTCGGAAACGTAATCTTTCTCATACAGAAGATGCACAACCTGTGCCATTTTAGCCTGGATCAGGTCCTCCTGCTGAGCCGTTTCCTCCAACGCTTTCATGCAGTCCATCATTGAATCGCGGTCGCGGATATAGTTTTTAAACACCGGACCGAAATATCCCAACAGTTGTCCAAAGGTAGACACCAGAGCTGAACCAACATTTTCCTGAATGATCAGTATCTGCAGAATCGCTTTCACTACGAAAAAATTTACCTCAGATAAAGACATATTGTAAGCATATCGAGAAGAGTTAATTTCTAAAATCAAATAGTCTGTGTTTGATTTCTCAGAATAACCACGTTTCAACGATTCTATAACTTCTGAGAGGAAAATGTTGGAATCATCTTGAACCGGAGAAGCTGCTCTGGAATCGTCGTCTTCCGAGGAGCTACTGTAATCCGAGGGGGCATAGCATAGGTCCAATTTCGAAAGTCGCATTGCAAAACCATTGGATGGTTGATTATCTTCATCATCACTGTCCATGGGAACATCTTCATCATTTTGTTCAGAGTCTGGAATGGTGAAGGCCTTTGGTCCAATCTTTTCAGATCCTTCAGTCCATTCATCATCGGGTTGTGTGCACTGCACAGTTGTTTTCATCAGTTTCTTACCTATTGGAATTTCAACTTTTTGCCCCAAAATACATCCGTTATTCAACTGACAACCTTGTCCAATTTTAGCATTTACCCCAATGATGCAATACTCTAATTCACATCCGTCTCCAATTTCTACACCGTCCATCAAGAAACAATTGGATATTTTACAGTTCTTACCAATCCGACAACCACTACCTAAAACAGAACTCTCTACTACTGTTTTCTCGTCAATTTCACTCCGCTCTCCAACAACTACATCGGACCGCAGAATACTTCCTCGAGCCAGCCGAATATTTCTATGCCGATATACATTGTTCCTTCCAAACGAATAACGTTGTGCATGTCCACAAATTCCCATATCCGGGACTAACGGGTACACAAATCGACTAACCACATCCTTGGAAACGATCTGATAACCCTGCCAGTTGTTGACCCGAACGGCGTATTCTTCTCGCGGGAGCAAAGAAACGTAAATTGTACTTGCCAAGATTTCCTCATTGATCAGTAGCCCTCGAACGAAATCGTCTCTATTGGCGAAATCGAAATTATCGGAAAACAGTGGCAACGCCGTGTTGCTGCAGATGGCTAATTGTGGATCACCCAAGCCATGTTTTAGTGTAACATCGCGATTTTCTAGAAGAATTTCGAGTGGAATATTGAAGCTCCGCTCTTTGTTATTTTGAGTTGGCTTAAGTCGCTGATGGTACAACAATCTGCGACTAGTTTTGTCCATAGCGATGAACACTTCGTTACCGGTACGCTGCTGTGGAATGCCTTCTTTAAAGATTACGGTCATTGCAGTTCCCTTATCGGTCTGAAATGTTTTTACCAATTATTTCGAGGTTAAACTATCATTTACAAAAAGTGGAAAATTCTGAGCCTACCTTCATCATCCGTTTATGTTCCTCCAGTAGCGCACCAAGATTGGCATTGGTGATCGTGTCCACCCCCATAAGAATAAAATTACCTCTTATCAGCCCTTTGGCATCCAGATCGCGGAGTGCATCGCCCAAACATCTACAACCTTCGGAGCTGACCACAGTTACGGTCATTCCGACCGTCCAGCTGCATCCGGTTGGGTCCGATTGCCTAACGCGAACCTGTTCCCGAATCTGATCGACATGTTGGCTGCAGAATAGGAACACTTCCTCGACACCGGACCGGTTCAGCGATTCCAGCGAGTAATCAATTAACGGCACATTTACCAAAGGCAGAAGAGCCTGCAGTATGGGAGACAAGTAATGATGCAATATTTCTTCAATGGGCTGCTTTCATCTACTTACCAGCGGCTTATCGTCCGTAAACGGAACAAAACATTCATTGAATCCATCGGCTATCAAAATCGCCTGCACGGGTTCTTTCTTTTCTAGCTGGTTCATCGTTAATGCGCCGAAGGTTTTTCTTTTAAAATTTAAAATAAGTTTTCGTACGCGCAGCTGAAAATATCCACACGTTGCAAGTGTTTATTTATATTTTTTGTTTGATGACGAAACAAACGCTTGATACACGAAAATGTCTTTCTATACAAAAATGTGCAACTGAAATAATAAAATAAAAAATAAATAAGTAATTTATTTATTATTTTGATCGATATAAATTTTTCAGGTTCGCCACCTGCCGTCGGTATTGCGAACCTGCAAAAACTGACAACAAAAAATTAGACAGAAAATGGTTGAATTTCTGTTCTAAGAGTCAAGTCAGTGTGGTCAGTGCCGTTATAAGAGTTGTTTTTGACAGTTCTTACGCACACTTGCTGAGCGTGTACAGATGAGACGGGACAATTAACCTCAAAAACTCTCGGTATAAAAAAACGAACAGCCGGTCGACACACATGGTCGTTTTTGAGGTTAATTGTCCCAAAACTGAAAAGGCTTGGTGAAACAACCAGCATAATATCACAAACACTACCAGCGGCAAATAGGACTATGCATCATCAAAAAAAAAACAATTTTCGCCGTTTGAAAAAATGCTTAAGGTTTTGAAAAACCCATTTTAAAGGTTTCTGTATTAAACGTGTTATTATCGCTTTATTATTGTTTTCGAAACATCCCAATTTTCCGCGTTCCTTTAAACAGCACTTAACAGCAGTCAATTTCGATCAATAAGGTTTAATTCGACTATTACAATGTTACCAGAAACAACCAAAGTGAACAGTACTTTTATTTCGGAAAAGGTTTCCCGTATTCGCTGGGTACCGGAGCAGTACGACGAGTCCAGTAGCTTCATCAGCGCCGGCTGGGACTCGGACGAGAACAGTGTCAAGGTGTGGAAACTGTTCCGGAATGATTACGGAATTGGTAGCGATGGCGAAGACGAGAATGAATTCGTGCCTAAGTGCATGGCAGAGGTATGCTTTGCCGGAGACATTAGTGGACTGGAGTTCGTCGACGAACGGACGATTGTGGCTTCCAACAGCGAGGGCTTCATAAGCGTCCTCGAGTTAAACCGGGATAGGGATGAAGATAATTTACAGGAAGTGCATCGTTTCACGAATCTACACCATTTTGATACATTCAGCGCGTTAAATGCGGCGCCTTGTACCGGACTGTCGGTTCACGAATCGGAAGTGGCTTCCGTCGGAGAAGATGGCCGCCTGAATGTAGCCTCCATCATCGCACAGAAAGTGCTTCGAAATATATCTGGAGCAGATAGTTGCACCATCAATTGTGTGGCGTTTTTAAGTCCACGGGAAATTTTGACAGGAAACCGTCTTGGAATTATAAAATGTTTCGATATTCGAAACGAAAGCCAAAAACCATCCGGTAGCTTCGCTATATCTTGCGAGGATGAGAAAAAGTCCAACTGTGTCACCTGCCTAGCCTATCATCCAACACAGAAACACATCGTAAGTGATTTGAAAACTATTTCAAACGCGATAATTTAATTGATTCTTTTGAACAGATTCTTGCTGGTAGTGAAGAAGGTTCCATTACAGTTTGGGATCTAAGACAACCGCAGTTTCCTTCTTCATACTTGAAGGCACACGAACACGCCATCACGGAGTTGGCTTTTCATCGAACGCAACCATCGCGGCTTTTCAGCGCCTCCGAAGGCGGCGAACTGTGGCAATGGAATCAGAATGCTACCGCAGGGAACTCCTCAACAGGTGGGCTTATCAACAGCACAGCATCCGGTACTCTGTTGATGGACTCGCATCCTGATACCAACAACCCATGGCTCAATGGAGAACGTGCCAAAAGTAAGATCAACGTCACTTCCTTGTTAAGTGGTATCCGTAAAGCTATTAATTCGTTCGATTCCTGTCGCTCCAAGGTCATTTGCGGTGGAGATAACGAAGCGATCTACTTATTGGAAAATGTAATTTAATGCGGCTACTTTTGTTATTACAATAAAAATCAGCTCGATTAAATACTCCGTCGTTCTATGTTAATGGAAAACGAGGACTTCACGTGTTTTTATTTAAGTTTATTTTTTCTATGGGGTTTGATATTTTTATTCCTTTGTTTTGAATTTTGTCGGCTACGAAAAAAAGCCTTAATCGGCGATCCCCGTTGATCGCGAAATTTTACTTTGTCATCTTGACTTTACAGAAGAACAAGTAAAATTTACAGGATTATTAAACATAGGGCCCACTTAAGGAACGAGAGAGCTTATGTAGCAGGTATAACACGATTAAACATAGAACATCCTCTAACAAGAGACGATTTACTGTCAGCAGTTAAGCATAACATTTTTGAACAACTGGCAGGACAACTATGAGGAACTTTTCAAATATTAAGATTTAAGAAAGTGTGGTGTAAGAGAGTTATAGTGAAGAGAAATTTATACAGAGCAGCAATTATTTATTATTCTGGGATTTGTTAAACACGATGGCCCTTATTCTGCGCCTCGAGTGACGTGACGATAGTCGAGTCACCCAAGTCACTCTATTCCCGTAGTCGGTTTAGGTGAGGATTGTCACTTCGGATGAACTTTGTGAGTTCTTACCCTATTCTCGTAGTCACCGTGGGTGAGAATCGTCGCATTCGGGTGACGATTTTAGGTGACAATGGATTAATTTAAGGGCCTTCTGAATTATTCTACCGATAGAGGGAAAAAGCAATGCCACCTGTCGCATTTTCCAAGAAGCTGATTGCTGCTAACAGATGGCGGTACAATAAAAAGTCAGATTTTTGGCTTGGTCGTATTGGAATTATGCATATAGTTAACAAAATATAAGAATCTTGAAATGAAAATTTTAGTCATTATGGTCATAAAGGGCTAGTTAATTAGATTATAAGCACTAAGATTCTTTTATTCCAAATTAATAATTTATAACATAAACACATAAGACGAGTTATCTTTTTTAACCCTACATGACCCCACGGTAAAATGGCATACACGCAAACTGTCACAAACTTACCGAGTAAGTTATTTCTACGCAACCGAGAGATTTTTGGGATTTTCTTTTGTTTGCATAGTTTTCGTTCCTTATTTTGTATGCAACTCAAAAGTTTTTCCCATTAAACTTTCAAGTACGTACTTTTGCAGTTGCCATTTTGTTTGATTCAAGCGCGTTGCTGATTTCGCGATTTTCACCGATGCGAAATAATTACATTCAGAGCGCATTCCGGAAAGTTATATCGACGTTGGAATGTGGATTTCCCTAAGAGCAATATCCAGCAAGTCAGCTCTGGTCGACTTTGGTTATTCCCGGCATTCATCGGCTCCCCGGAAGCGGATTTCCTTTAGCATGCGGATCGATTGTGCAATACTTTTCCACCATATCAAGTAAGTAGAAAGGTGTTTTTATGATTGAGGGGCCTACTTAAGTTAAATCTTGCCCGCAGGATAATTCAGGATGTGCTAAACATTTAGAGGAGAAACCGGAATATGATGTACGTCAGATTCCTCACCGGATAATTGGTTGGTGCCGGGAGAACATGGCTGGAAATAGTTTATCAAAAAAAGACGGATCAGGTAAATAATTAAAGTTTAAATTAATTCGATTGTAATTTCTTGTTGATTTGCCAGGTACTGCTGATTTCCTGAACAAGTTTCGAAGTTATTTGGAAAGAGTAAGAGTGTCCGAATTACAAAACAAGCTGGAGCACCGGCACGATGTAACCAAACATCAAATGCCAACAGATTTCAGCGGAATCTGTGCCAAACAGTCCCCCATGGGCTAGTGCTCTGCGGTGCTTGCAACCTTCGGCTGGAACCAAGTGTACTGAAGCTGTTACCACCGTTGCTTTCAATAAGTTCGAAAGGATAATCTGGTCCGAAAGCAATTAATTATTATAATGAACTGGCAAATTCAATCAGTTGTTTAGGCAACTATGCCCTTTACATTTGGGCAAATTTGGGCCAATTCCAGCGTCCGGGAGCTGTTGAATCAGCAGCTGCGCCAGGATAAACAAATCCCTCAGAACTCAGGCCAGGACTTGACTAAGGCCGGTGAAACGTTCAAAAATTAACCGGAGCGGGTTGTAGTCGTGGCAGATTTGAAACAGCTGTTTTGTGTCAGCGCCAACAGTTGACAGAGATCTGGCGTCTGAGGATTTTCTTCTGAGTGGGCGTTAGCGACCCTACCAAATATAAGAACAAATTTCGTTATATTCGTTATATTGGTAAGTATTTTGCAGATTGGTTGGTTGAAAAGTAATAATTGACACGTTTTCATTATTTTTAAGATTACATCGACGTTTCACAAGATACTTTGTAAAAGTTGGAATCGGAACATAGGAAGAAACACGAGAACTATTCGCTACGATGGATAGGAAAAAATCAAAAAAATAATTAAGGTTCTTGCTTCTTATGACAGTCTTATAACAGCTTTCAAGTTGGTACAAATTCTCAGTTTACAAGACTCGGGCTTAGATTGGCACAGTAAACTGGCCTCGTTGTTAAGGTGGCCAAACGAGAACTTTCTTGGGAAAGTATTTACATCCGAAAAGCGAAGAACCCCGCACGGGAGATGATCGTCCACATGCCCGAGTTCAGAGTTCCGAAAGTCATTAAAAGTTTGACTACAAAGAATTATTACAACATAATTAATGTCAGGAATTCCGGATAAACGCTTCGACTTGAGGTAATAAATCAATTTAGACCTATACTAACTATTATTAATTTATTAACTCATATTTTCAGGCAAGAGCATCGAAATCATATCCTTCAGGCGGTGATGGAGCTGTGGCTTAAAAGCTGTTCACGTTGCGCTGCATGCAAACGGATTTTGGGGCCCCGTGATTTTATTCGAGACCGTTTATGGATGATTATGAGGGTGAGTTAATTTTATTTATCCTGTTCACGTTCATGGGCTCAAGACTCACAAACCACATTCCGACTTAGGTTCATAATAAAAAAAAATCCTTTTAACAAATAAATAATGAAGTTTTTTTTATATCCGTTTTCAGGTAGCCGAAACCGCCACCCGCGACGATCAGCAACAAAATCTTAAGCTATCCCGTAAGATTCCTGATCGGATACAAATTGCCAGTCATAGAGAGTACGACGAAAATAGCAGCCCTCGTTCCGGTCATGATAGTCGAATACTTCCCGCATGTGATAGTACTCTGCGGTGCTCGCAACATCCGAATGAAGCTAAGCCTGCTGGAGCTGCTGCCACCAGGGCCGCCGTTGCCCTCAAAAAAGACGAGTGCATGATCTGGTAGGGAAGCAATACATTTACAATAAACCCATAAATAAAGAAATAAAAGTTAAATTCCTTCTTGTTTCATTTTTGATTCTATTGAGATTGCCAATTTTAACGATTCTATACGATTCGACGCACTGGCGAGAAAACATGGAAAAACTTTCTGTTGAGTAAAATGCACTAAACTTAACGTTGAGTTAAACACGCTAAACTTAAAGTTGAGTTTAATGCATTAAACTTAACATTAAGTCCCTGCACTTTTTGTCCGGGTTGCATACAAAAAAGTTGCGGCCGAGTTTTTTATTTTTACCGTGTATTATTAGTTTTTCGAGTAGGAACAAATGAAGCAAAATCGATAAAAAGC
This sequence comes from Uranotaenia lowii, assembly GCF_029784155.1. Taxonomy (NCBI): domain Eukaryota; kingdom Metazoa; phylum Arthropoda; class Insecta; order Diptera; family Culicidae; genus Uranotaenia; species Uranotaenia lowii. Next base: position 5,023,166 of record NC_073691.1, read on the forward strand.
GACTGACGATATGCACGGACAAAACAAAACTACCCACTTCACTACTCAGTACTGGGTTGATGCATATTAAGCCCAAAGTACGTAGTTTTGGGTGGGTAGTTTTGAACTACTTGAGGCTTTTTATCAATTTACCCACTCACTAGGTTAAATTTTTTCCTCTACTGTCCGACATTTTCTTTCATTGAAAGACGCGTGTGTCCAAAGTTAGCAAAAAAAGCAAGTCTGTGGCAAAAGTCTAAATCACAGCTGGTTGGAACTAGATCTGTCGAGTCTGGGAAAAAGATGGAGACAAATTGTCTGGTAAGTTTTTTCGATTATTTCTTTTGAATTTATCTGAAAATAATATGCATTTCCTCATATTTTTTTTCTTGCAGATGCAGCAGCAAATTCAGTGCCGCTCGGAAATCCGACCCACACCTGAAGTGTCCTTGAGTGGTCAACGAACACTTTTACAGCATCCTCTTATACAGAAGATTTCCAGGAAGATACCGGAACTCTTCCGCAAGACTTCCCGGAAACTCCCGGAACTCGTAAGTCAAAAGCAATTATGTGCCAATTAAAATTAATATAAATGTCAAAAAAAAAAATGGTGAAAATACGAAATAAATCATTTATTCTATGAAATTTCACTTGAACTTTCTTTAATTAACGTGAATTCCATATAGCAAAAAATTAAAACATTAACTTTGTAGAATTATTTTCATTTTTCCCATAAAATAACGAAATAGGTCATTTTCATTCACTGCCCGCATAATTAAAAACAGTTGGGGATATAGTACTAACTATTAACTTAATATATTGGTAGCAGTACCAGTATGAAATATCTTCCAAGTATCATTTCATTATACATGTTCAAAATTTTATTACCTCAATAAATTATGACAGGATCGTATCAGTGACAGTGACAATATGATATATGATTTAGTAAGTATAGTATAATAAGAGAATAAAAATTTGCAACCTTTGAATATTGTCTCTGGACCTTATCCAGGACTCTAACAGTGTACGACAAAGTTTCCTTATATTTTCTTAGCATTAGACATTAAATTAAAAAAAAAAACAACATTGACAACATTGTATGAGTTAGACAAGTCGTTATCATTTCACCTCTTGCGGATAATAACTAATATTGTTATTTTAAGATGTAGTTGTGAGCTTATGCATTTTTTCGCTCTTGGGTTCAGCATCTGCTAATTTTCACTTCACTTCGTTAAAATTTGTGTCGGCAACCCCACGCCAGGTTCGGAACTGAAAACTGTGTTCAAAATGGCTCCGAAAAAAAAGAATCACGCTGAGAAAAACACACAGAACGCGAAAAGTAAGTAAAACTATATTATATTATCGATAAAAACTAGTGAGATTAAATAAAACTAATGAAATTACAGAAACAAAGATCTCTGCTGAGCGGAGAGCGGAAAAAAAATCTACTGAAAGGCTGAACAATGCAGATCTGCACAAATAGGTAAGATTGTATAATCCATGTATAATATCAGAAATAAAAAATAAAAATCTCAACATTTAAATTTTTTAATTTTATTTTATTTTTTGTGGGAAAGAATTGGAACTATATTGGTTATGGTACAGGGAAGCTCTTTTTAAAAATATTTTACAATATGCGGAACGTATGATTGAGCGTTATTTTTACTACAAACTACTATAAGCAAACTATATCCATTGAAGTTGATGAAATCTATGATTTTGTATTCCAACGTAGCTAGAACATTCAGGTAGATTGTTTTGCTCGCCAAAAGTGGATGATATTTTAACCGTATCCAATAATGTAGCATGAAATATTTGTTCGAAAAAATCGCTCTTTTTGAATGGTAAACATGCTTAACAGCCCTTTCCCCATATGGTACTTTAACAGATAATCATAATACAGATTGTTAATATGGTCTGTGTTATTGTACATATACTGTTCACTTTACAATAAACGATAACGTTTAGAGACAATATAGAATATTCTCTATATATTGTAATTGATTATGCGGGTGGGACCTTAAAGCTCAACTATCTACTTTTAGGTTGTTGTGTTTCAACCTACTAGTAAGTTCCTGCACTGAAGTGGCGATTTACGTCTAAAGTACCTAGAGTGGGTTGTTTTTTCTGTCCGTGTGAGGAATTCCTCCAGATACAACTGAAAAAAAAAACAAGATATTTAGGGCAAAAATTTAAAATATCAAAAATTAACTGATAAATGCACTATTTTTTATATTCAACGAACAATAATCGAATAATAAGCATAAGTTTTTAAACAAATAGTGCTTGATTTTTTAATGGGTATTTCTAAAATGTTATGAAATCTCAAATACATTTTTCTCGATTAGAGCCAACTGTTGGTTTCGCCCATATGAAATGTTACGCAGGTCGTTTTCTTTGACATGAGGTTTGACAGCTCTACACGCTGGTGGCGACATCTCTCTGTAAAATAGCTTCATCCATCGATCCATTGTCGGTACCTTTTCAGGTGGTGACAAGATAGAAATTCAATGAAAATTTTTCATAAAGCAAACTTAGTTAGGCTCTAAATAGTTCACCACAGACAACAATGGCAATTTTTAGAAAACCCAGATAAACTTATTTACCTTTTTAAAGAAAATCAATTTTTTTCACCCCGTGAAAAAAAAAATTTGTAATGAAAAAGATGATTTGTAAAAAGATGATTGTAATGAATGTCGTATTCTGCCTGATCCATTTCGAAGTATTTCCTTTGATCTTCACTATACTCACTGAAATTCACAAGCCGAGAAAAATCTTATTGCGTCCACTCGTTGCAAATTTAACCAACAGAATGTCATTTTTCAAAACCCGACAAACTCACGTTTCACTCTCTCTCTCTTTCTCTTAATCGTTACACCTGATAGGTCTATCCTTTTCTCGAAAGCTTGCGCTTATAGTCTTTTCCTTAACACGCTTAAATATTTTTTGAGATTTCTTTAAAATTTAACAAGTTTTAAATTAAATGACGTAGGACAAAATTGCTTATTGCTCATGCTTTTACTCTTTATCAAAATAGTGTTAGTATATATATATATTTTTTTAATTTTTTTTTATATTGCTATTTCTATTCACTACATTGCCTTTCGCCTCTACTATCTAAATAAGAATGCAATTCAAGATTTTCATAAAAAGAAGAAAGAAACGTTTTCTATTGATAGAACCTCCCGCATACTAAAAAACTATATCTCAAACAGTCTATACGATACAACTACGTCTCCAGGAAAAGTAATTGTCTCTGTAACCGTAGCTCTTATTTAAAACTTTATTTCGACAACGATTAGAATGAAACATGAACGTTCATGTGAAAAAGTTACGGTATCTGGAACTGTGAATCAATGGTCTGAACGATTTACTTAAATTTTTCGATAACCGTTAAAATGATCTCGAACTGTAACCCATAGCGTCCATGCTTTATGTCACACCTGTCACATTCACATCAAAAATTTTCTTAGACACGGGTCAGCGGTGCCATATGGTTTTTCAAAAATCAGTTCTTAATTATTAAAATATCTTTCAAACATAAAAAAAAAATCTTTTATTAAGAATGTGTAAAATATATTTTGTTTTCACCCCCATTCAAATACATTTTTAACACGCAGAAAAAGAATGGGGGTTAGTTTTAAAAAAACGTTTTGTTGATTTATTTTACCTTTCCAATGCATTTTTCTCAGTGGTTTTCATTAAAAAGTCGAATGAAAATAGCAATAAAATTTTGTTATTTGTACACTCTCATTTTCTATTACTTAAAAATAAAATTCGGTTTTATTATAAACTTAAATAGGTTTATTTCAATGAGAGTGTAACTTCAAAACGATAAGTTACAAAGTGGAAAAAAAGAAAAAAAAGTAAATTTTCCAGCAATAATAGTGAAAAAAATCGTCAGAGGCGGCCTGGCCATGGCCCAGGCGAGGCAATTAATATCCAAAATAAATAAAACTACAATGGATCATAGTGTTTCGCGGCCAGCAGCTATCAAGGTAAGTTTTAAATTTTTTAAATAGCTAGAAAACTGCCCAAACCCGTGCGTCAGAACAAAGGTTTTCTTCAGACAAGTGAAATTAATTATTTAATTTTTTTTTCAGATGCTTCAACCCGAGTCACCGAAAAATTCCGGTAGTACGTTCCGGACCCCCTGGCTGCCCAAGCAACCAAAAGTCGCATACTAACTTAAACACGGGATTCTGAAGTTCACATTTGGTTGCAAAAAGGTTTTATGGGACTTCCAAGGAACTCATATTACTTAAAAGTTACTCAGGTACTTCCATCGCCTTTTAAAGGGCTAAAGGATTAAAAATAGTACTTCAAAGGACCTTTTATGCGACATCTTCTTAAAGGCAATCATAGGGTGTGCTATGCTCTTCCTAACGAACCAATAAGTTAACATCTGGAATCTTTAGGAGAATTCCAAGCGACATGTCAAATATTTCTGACATTTCTGTCATTTTTTTTTTGGATTGTTTACATCTGCAGAACATTCAATGCAATTCGATAATTCAGAGTTTGTGCTAGCCAGGAGAGTGAGTTCCACCACCAGGAGGGAAAATTACTTAAGAGCCCTTGGCGAGCATTAACTGGACCTGGATCAACCGGAGATCAACTGTACCTATTTAGGAAATTTTTGAATCGTCATGGATATTATAAAAACCAGGCAGTTCCGCCTGGGCGAGGCTAAATTGTTACTCGTCATCAACCAGTTTCCCGTCTGCGAAATCGGAAATCCTTATGGTCAAGACCGGTGGCCTTAAGACTCCCAGCCAGCTCTTATTCGGATCATCATCGCAAAAATTGTCCACCGAAATTCCAAGAGAACCTTTAATCCAATCAAAGTCAACATCATAGACCGGGGAAAATCCTACGGCAAGTGTTTTATTCCGTGTTAGTAAATATCCGTTCAATTAACCATGCCGGCGATTTGTACACATCCACATCGTTTTGGAAGCCCGAGCCGCTGGACAAATCAATGGTTTGCGATTTTTTTTAAATTTCAAATGTGTAAATTGTATTGGTGTTAAAAATCGTGCGATTGAAAAAACCAAATGAATAAAAATTACGATGAGAAAGTGTGTTTCTTTTTTTAACCAATGCAAGTCCATTGTTAGTATAGATATTTTAAACTTTGACTACCTTGACTACCTTACACTTTATTTTATCATATAGAATTTATTTTCTAGCTAGAGAGCTCAAAAAACTCTTTAGTTTAAATACAGCTTTGAACAGTAGATGGGACATGAGTGGATGTGGTCGAGCGGCTAGAGGTTTTTACTTCTAACCTAGAGAGCAGTGGATCAAATCTCGAGGCGGTGAGCAGCTGTTTTTGGTTTCGAAAGTAAGTAAACAACGAAAACATACCTATAATTATGTAAACATTGAAGTCAATGAGAAAATTCTAGATAGACCGGCAATCCAGCAGGTTGTCAGAGCGATCTGTCAACCGATTTTTTTTTCGGCGCGTGGAGAGTTTTTTATATTCCCTTAAGGGCTGTATAGCGTTCTCTTCAGCCAATGAAACGAACTTGAAAGTAGCTTTAATGACTTAAAATTTGGGCTGATTAGCATTCTCTTCAGACAGAAACGAGAGCTGATTAAGCTTCTATGAACCCGTTTAAAGGGAATTCTGGTTGCTTGGGTGTAGTCCCTCTGAATGAAGTTTGCATGGGTTAATTGAAACCATCGTACCAGCTAGTTTTTTTCCTTGCCAGCGTTTTGATTCCGAAAATAAATAATTTTATATTTTATTATGGGTTCCATTTATTTAAATTCCGATGATACCATTAAAAACAAATTTAAAAGCATTTTAATTTTAATTGGAAAAACTAAATTTCTTCAAACCTAAACCTTGTTGTTAAGGTGATGCACATTTTGTTCATACTTTCGAATCAATGCATTTTTATGTGTTTTACCCAAAATTATTATTATTTTGATAAGAATCATGGATTATCTTCAAAAGGGTGTATTTTATTTTGAATCAAACGATATGTTTAAATTAAATCGATATTTTTAGTCAGTGTGACCAGAAATATATTTGTGCTTTTTCCCAACCAAAAATTTTATTATTTTCGGTCCAAATCTTATTGTTTCTAAAATATTTTTTTCTGCGTGAAGTAAAGGAATAAAGCTTCTTTTGATTTATAAAATATTTCGAAGAGTATGCAAAGTTCATGCTTGCTTGGTTTTTTTTTTCTATTTCACATAGGGTCCTATTACATAAAACGAGTCGAATAACTCGATTCGATTCCAGTCACTTTCGAGTCGAGCGAAATGTCGTATTGTGGTAGTCGAGTGAAACTGATCGAATTAAAAAACCGGATCAAAGCAAACTTGGCTCGGTAAATCGTGACAGCTGAGTCACTAACTTTCAAGCAGTAGACTCGACTCGACTTCTGTAATACCAAAACGGCTCACTCGAGTAAAATGACTCGTGACTGACTCGTAATAGGGCCCATAAAGCCTACAATTATCTTGCAATCATGCATTTGACAACATAAAATACAAGGTTGAAAAAGGTGTAAATTTGAGAATAATTTCGTGAATAAATTTCTTTGTTCAAGAGATATAAAGCTTATTTGTATGAAAAAAACATAAATCCCATGACTTCAATATCAGGATATTACATTACTGTCAGAGAATCAACAGAACACTTAATTTTTTTTTTTTTAAATATTTTATGAATTGCTATGCAAAGGAAAATCGATGTGGTTGGCACCACTGTCCACAGCCGCAAAATTCTGCTTCGCAATTGCTTCCCGGCAGTCCGGTCTAGCGCGTTTTTATAAACTAACTTCAATTTTAAAAGTATATTTCACATTTATGAACCGCGAAACATAAAGAAAAACGCATCACGTAAGTTTTTGATAAGTTTTATTTACTTTTATGTTTTAAAATACGGTGGAATATTTAATTTTCAGATCATAACTACCCACAGGAGAAATGGCGCCTGAAAACTTTTGCCCTTCTGGGGGAAAAATTTTTTCCAGCAGCGAAAATCATCACTTATCAGATGTACCAGCCCCGTTAGCGGTTTTAAGAACTCCTGCGACCGCGACACACCTCGTTGGCGTTCCAGAACTCCTGCAAAATATTCATCTTCGGGCAGGACGATTGGAGCCACTCGATGCTCCAACATTTCATTCCTCTTATCGGAAACTTATTAAATGGCCCCATTCCCATTCCAGGAGGAGGATAGTGTTATCAGTGTAAAATTATAAATTGTGAATCACGAAGAGATCAATTAAAATCATTGATTTATAAATCTTAAATTCTGTGTTTTTATTCAGTAAACAAAAAAACTATGAATGTGTGCGTGCTAGACGGCTATGATAAAAGTACGAATAACGTTGAAAGAACGATATGACAGATCGTAAAAAAAACCATACCTGTAAATGTTTCGTTAAAAGAGAACTTAAAGAAAAACTGAAACCGTTATAGTTTGATGAACAAAATACGTTTTCCATAAGCAGATTTTTTATCTTAACCTAACTGTTTTTAGAATAGTTTCTCCATACAATCGTTTTAACAGTTCTAAACAGTAACATAACTTAACGCCATATTCAACAGACCGTCGTTTTGGAATTCAAGATAAGTGCAATGTTTTTTATGGTTTCAGATATCATTTTCTAAACGTTTTTTTACACTGTTTGTAATCGTTTATAACTACTACAGGAACTGTTATGTTACAATATTTTCGTATTCGGGCTGTTGTTAGTTTTTGCGAGCTTTTAAATAATCGTTTTAAACTCAAAAGATTTTCAATTCCTGATTATCCTTTCAGACATTTTAAATCTTCATTTATTGTGAGTTGAAAACCTTAATAAAACTGTTTATCTAAAAAAAATATCTTAAGTTTAAATGGTGTAGTTTTATATAAATCGTGTTAACACCTCCAAATCAGAATAATGGTTCTTTTTTTTTTTAAGAACAAATAACATGACATGAACACTCCTACTATTTAAAAAAAATTATGGATAAGAATTTTTTTAGTGTATGCGGTGGTACTGTTCAGTGATTCTGTTTCCATTGACAACACCCGTCAAATCAAATCAAAACAAAGTGTTGGAAAACTTCGCCTGGATAGAGCTGCAAAAGAAAAGACAGTCAATAAATCAACTATATAAATCTATTCCGTTTAAGTTGGGAAGTTCCCCTACCGGTTATCCATCTTTAGCAGAACACGCGATAAATAAAGCTATCGTCGTAGCGAAGAGGTTTTTTAATACTCGACCTGGCTCGTAGTCCCATTCTATCAGGAGTTTTGCTAATGTGTACATCCGTAACAGCATCAGTCGTTTGATTTGGTTCACCACCATCTGTATCGAAGTGTTGTTCGTCGTCGGTATCATTTTCCCATGAAATCTTTTTAACATCTCTTATGTTTCTAGTGTACTGAACGCCGGATCTACTTCCTATGACGACCTTAGCCCCTTCTCTTGCCAATACATCGAAGCATTCGTCGGAAAATACGGGGTCTGTTTTACTTCTTCTCAATTGAGCTAATCGCACTTTGTCCCCAACGGCAATATTGGAAGGCTTGGCTCCTCTAGATGAATTTGCATAACGTTCGCTGGTAAGTTTTGATTCTAAATCTATTTCACGGACACTTGTTCTATCCAAATGTTTCTCGTTCAATCCAGACCAAAGTGCGGGAAAAGTACCACGATACTTCCATCCCACTAGCAATTCGAACGGAGTAACGTTTAGTCTAGAGTGAGGCACTAATGTGTTATGGTTGTGGACGTATTTTTGCAGTTCTGTGCGCCAATTTGTGCCATCGATTTTACTTGCTGCTACTGCTTTAGTAATACCTTGGTTCTGACGCTCTACGCCTCCGTTCGATTGCGGGCTCAAGGGTATTGACTTCCTCACTTTAACACCTTTAGATTCCCAGAAATGGCAAAATAATGTACCTTGGAAGGGGGGGCCGTTATCACTTTGTATGATTCGTGGCCAACCCCAAGGTTTAAATATCTCACAGAGTGCTGCATTTGTCGAGTCTGAATCGGTATGGGACATTTCGGCTACTGATAAATACCTTGAGTAAATATCCACCACAACGAGGAATTCACCGGAACCGAAGCCTGGTAGCGACAAAAAATCTATCTGTACAACCTCCCATGGACCTTCAGGCAAAATTCTACTGCACAGGGGAACCGGTGGATTTCTTCTAGTCAACATTGCGCACGTACTACAGTTTTTGACAAATTGTTCCGTCGTCTTTGCCATCCCTGGCCACCAAAAATGCTCGCGCATTATTCTTTTCATGGCTACTTCACCAATGTGACCCGCATGAGCGGAGTCCATAGCCTTAGAGCGCAAAGATGTAGGAAGAACAATTTTGTTATTCTTGAAGAGGAGGTGGCCTAGGTAATGGAAGTCTGTTTTATGGCATTCATATTTCTTTATTTCTGTGGGCCAAGAATTGGTTTTCAACGCCTTAAGAACCAATTGGAGTGTTACATCGGATTCAGATTCTTTGTCAATTTGCTCAAGAGTTATGTCCATACCGCAACCATCCACAGCAAATAGAAAATGGTGTTCGTTATTGTCATCAAACGGTTCTGCATGTTGTGACTGATGGATTAGTCTCGAAAGAATGTCAGCCACATTCTGATCACCGGGTACTCTTTCCACAGAAAAATCGTACTGTTGTAAGCGTAAAGCCCATGACTCTGCACGTGTTGTTGCACGCTTTCCTATTCGGTGATAGCCATCAAATATATATTGATTGGCTTCTGCATCGGTTTTGATTGTGAATGATCGACTCATCAGATAGAACGAGAAACGTTCCACCCCCCAGACAATCGCCAGAGCTTCCTTTTGTGTCTGGGGGTATCGCTGCTCTGTAGGCGTAAGTGCTTTAGAAGCGCATGCTATTATCCTAGGCGTGTTTTCTTTGTTGAACTGCACTAATACAGCACCTAAACCAATAGGAGATGCATCAACGAATAGTTCTACTCTATCGGTAGGACTATAATATCCCAACTTTTTAATCGAGTTCAACGCTTCTTTTTTGAGATAATCGAATTCTTTTTGTTCTTCATCAGTCCAAATAAATTGCTCAGCGTTCGAGAGCCTACGAAGCCGTTCTGTCATTGTTGCTCTATGGATTATAAATCGGTCCATGAAGGTTATCAACCCTAGGAAGCTTTTTACCTCAGCACAACTAGCCGGAGTTCTGAAGTCTTTAATAGCACTCATTTTACTTTCCTCAATTTCCCACCCAGTCGGTGTTAATTGGAAACCCAAAAACTTGACATGTTTGCTCGAGAACACACATTTGCTGATATTAATCCTGACATTATGCTCGGCTAATTTTCGGCGTACTACTTCTAATCTTTGGTCGTGTTCCTCCTTTGATTTACCGAAAACCAGAATATCGTCGAGGTAGTTGCGTACTCCTTCACACCCTTCAAGAATTTTCCTCTGCATGACTTCTTGAAAAATATCGGGGGCATTGCACAGCCCGAAGGGAAGCCTTACACATCTGTACATCCCGAACTCGGTGCAGAAATTTGTAAGATGGCGACAACTTTCATCCAGTTCGATATGGAAAAACGCGTTTTCCAAATCGATTGTTGAGAACCATTGGGCCTCATGTAAATCTGTCAAAATGCGCTCCAGTGTTGGCATTGCAAAAGGGGTTCTATTTATGTATTTGTTCGGCCCGCGCAAATCTATTACCAATCGAATATCCGTCTTTCCTTTTGGTACTATAATCATAGATGAGCAAAATGACGTATTCATGTTGTCTGTCACCTGCTCAATTATGTTAGCCGATAATAATTGATTGAGTCGTTCCTGTACTAGCGGTTTAACTGCCATTGGTACGTTAAAAAACACATTTCTGCATGGAGCCCTTGATTTGTCATAATCAATCTTTATTGGTGGAACGTTGAATTTCGGGAAAACATCTCCGCTAATCATTGCGATCTCATCACGATTGTTGGAAGTACTAGGATTCCAGGAAATAGGTACTCTCAACCCGAGTAAAAGAATACTATAACGGAGAGCCGTCGATCTGCTTAAGAGAGATTGCCCTGCGTTTACTACATAAAATCTTTCAATGTATGTTGGCCGATCTTCCGACACAAATAACGGGGCATCAAACATCCAAGGAACAGTCAGTTCGCCTGCCGACGCATAAGCTTTAAGAGGTCGATCGGGCTGGTTACTCAAATTGAAAATATTTTCTTTACTCTCTTCGTTTAGTTGCAAATCCTTAAAAACTTCTGATGAAATAGTATTGACCTCTGCTCCCGAATCAATTAAAAAACGACAGGATATTCCTGCCACCTTCGCTATTATTATTGCATCTGAAGCTACTGACGCCATTAGAATCCAAGCTGAGGGCTTGTGCACTTGAGAAATCTGAAGTAAAGAAACATTGAAATAACAAATATCGTCTTTATTTATAACAGAACCATTTCTCTGTACACCACTTCATCTTTGAAATTAATTGGGCAAGACTCCATATTAAACAGAAATAGAAACGATCAATTTAAGAACCTTTGAAAGAACGGGTTGCGCACCCGAAAATATTAAAAAAGCATAAAAATCTTAAACATATGAAATGAATGGTGTAATAACAGAAAATAAAATTTAATCAACACCTACATTTCGCTCAAAGCTAATAATTTCCTCTGGTGCTTCTATTGCAGCAATTTTCTTGGGAGCCGTGTGTTGTACCGCCTGATCTGCGTGCCGTTTAGAAGCTTTCCTAGCTAGTTCGGAAACCACTTCTGGAGAACCACACGCTCGTTCAAAATGACCGATTTCTGAACATTTCCTGCATTGCAAATGCTCGGCCTCGCATTCATCAGGTTGGTGAAAAATACTGAGGCATCGGAAACATCGCCTCTTAACCGGTTTTGTTGCTTGATTCCAGGGTGAACCGCTAGTCGACGAAGACTGTTTCCATGATTTTCCGTAGTTTGCAGTTTGCTGTTTCCAAGAAGGAATTCCTGAAGAGCCGTTGGAATTGAACGACTGTCTCCAAGGAACATTTCTCTGGTGTTGATATGGTCTATTCCAAGATCCCCCTTTGTTCGGAAAGCGCTGATCTCGAGACCGCAAATATGTTTGGCTACCATAGGAACTCTGTGAAGAAGGGCCTGGCTTCTGATCGTAAAAATTTACTGGGGCAACGACCGCTGGTTGATGCTGACCATTACCGTGTTTCGTTACGAAATATTGTTCATTGATGCGGAACATTTCAATCTCTCGAACTTTATCAATGAGATCAGTAAATGATCCCCCACGGGAGAGCATTTTTAATGCCATCTTTCGAACCTCGAGATTACGTGCTTGCCCTGCCAGTGCACTAGCTATTTCGGAAAATTCCTTAGCTTCCTCGAAATCGCACAAACGTGCTATAGCACCGACCCTTTCAACAAACTGCAAATCAGACTCGCCATTATTTTGGGAAACCAGCGTCAACTTTCTACGTTGAAGCATAGACTCCGAACTTGTCGCAAAATATGATTTCAATCGGTGCAATGCATTTGAAAATGGTTTAGCTTGTTCGTCAGGAGAATCAGAGGATGATTTAGTGCTTTTAAGTACTTCGAGCAAACGTCCGCCCGCTTTAATCTTCAAGAACGTGTATTGTGTAGCTTCATCGTTTACTCCAGCAAGTTTGAAATTATCCATCAACAACTCAATCCAGTTTTCAAAAGTACTGCGGCCAATACCACCACCTTCGTTTGCCTTACATTCGGGAATATTGATACCAGAAAGTGAAAACTGATTGGTCGTCGAAGGAATTTGAGATCGACCACTACCAACTGCAGTCGTTACGCGTTGAGCACTCAAAGAAGAATTATTGACGATGGAATCAACGTTGTTCGAATCTTGTTTTGCCACTCTGATAGAATTCTGCAAAGAGGCAATTGTATCCCGAGCTTTATTCAATTCGCTTTTAAGTTCTTCACATCTGGCTCTTTCTTCTGATAGCTCTTTCAACGCTGATTGAAGACTCTTATTGGATTTTCTGAAATGGATATAAAACAAAGTATATATCGAGACTTGCACTCGAAACAAATGTTGCAACATTGATACTAATTAAACTGTATGTTGTGCTTTCGATTATTAAAATTACATATTTCAATGTGGCAGAAGCAATCAATCTGTATTTCTTAAAAATCTAATGTACCAGTTTAAATAAGCATTGACAGTCTATCTATTTATATTTTTTAAGATTAAGCAGTATCATGATAATCATAATGATAGAGACTAGCACTCTATTCAAAAGTTGAGATCTCTTTTTTTCGTAGAGATTCTATTTAACGTTTCAGCTCTTTTCCGTTTTTAATTCAAGATCAATCAATATCATTTAATGATATTGGTAGAGTATTGGTAGAGACTATCACTCTTACCATAGTTTAAGCTTTCCTTGTTTTTTTTTTTCAAAGATGGTAGAGACTACACCCAAAATAATTTTCACTTAAAAAATAAGTGACATCTGTAGTAAATTCTCGCCATACGTAATTTCATTTGAATTTTAAGTGATGGGTCAAGTGAATTCACTTAAGTGACCAGTCAAGTGAATTACACTATGACGTTCGAGTGAAATTTATCTGAATTTCTAAGTAAGTTTCTAGTTAATTATCTCTCGCGTTTATAAATAAAAGAACATTTATAGAACAGCACTTCGATTTCAAATACTTACATTACGCTTTCGCCATAAATTTATTGATTGGAAAATTCCATCGTAATCCCAAGGCATATCGGTTACTGCGGATAGTGCGACTTCTAAATCTTCCCTGCTGCAAACCAGAAAATCTGTCCAGTCCAATCCACAAGCTGAAACATGATAACACCTTTAAATAACTTTTTCTTACATCACGTTTAACATAAACTACCGCCAAAATCCCCTAGTAAAGAATTGGGAAAATCCAAATCCAGCATAAGCTTTAAACGCTGCTCTTTAGAATTTACCATTTTGAACTCTGAAAATAAACACAATTACAACCTGACATTCACTTGAAATTCAAGTGATGGGGAAGTGAATATTTTTTCTCACTTCAAATTCAAGTGACGACTGAAGTGAATGTGGATGAATTCACTTGAAATTTAAGTGACTGCCAAGTGAAATGTATATGTCGCACTTGAATGGAAGAAAATCACTGGATCCTTGTTTTTAAGTGAAAAATCATGTGTATTTTAAGAGTGAATTTGGGTTCAGTGTAGCACTCTGTCCACAGTTTAAGATCTTCGTTTTTTTTTTTGCAACGATTTTCATGATATACTAGATTATTCAATATTACTAAATGATCATAATGGTAGACACTCTTATATTGTTTAATCTATTCTTGTTTTTTTTTTTTTTTTTTTTTTTTTTTTTTAATGTCAATAATTGTAGAGACTAGCACTCTATTAAACGTTTAAGCTCTTTTTCACTTTTTTGCAAGATCTCATTTAACGATCGTATGGGTAGAGACTAGCACTCTTTCCATAGTTTAAGCTTTTCTTATTTTTTTTTTGCAATGATCACAATGGTAGAGACTAGCACTCTGTCCACAGTTTAAGATCTTCTCTTTTTGCAATGATTTTTACGATATACTAGATCATTCAACATTATTAAATGATCATAACGGTAGAGACTAGCACTCTTCCATAGTTTCATCTTTTCTTTGTTTTTGTCCAATGTCAATGATGGTAGAGACTAGCACTCTATTCAACGTTTTAGCTGTTTTTCGTTTTTTTGCAGTGATTTCTAAGATGTACAAGATCAACCAATATAATTACATGATAATATTGGTAGAGACTACCACTCCATCCACAGTTCGTGTTTTGCAATGTTTTTAGGATATACAAGATTAGTAAACATATTTTCGAAGTGAAATGCTTCTAAGGGTAGAGAATAACATCTTGTTCGCCTTTTTTCAATGGTTTAAGAAAATGAGAACGATTTTTCTCAGTAACTGTTCAATCACCTTTGGTCGCGATCAATCATGTTCTATTCTATCGATCTGGTTGTTCAAACCTTGATCAATTTTAATTCGTTTCCGCACTGGTGAAGACAATCACTTTAACTTGTAGAAATATTCATAGGTCGACGCCATTTCAATATTTCTTTTCATTGGTTAGTTCCAACCGATTTAAAAAATTAAAAATGGCGGAGAAGTCGTCCTCAAATTTACTTTTCCGACAACTAGTCGGACGCCATCTTGTCACTTGTGGTTTTCTTATTTTCCATCATAAATCGAAGTTTTTTTTAAAAATTAATAATCATGACTTACCGCACAGGAGCAGATACTGCGCCATTGTCGTATTCTGTCTGATCCATTTCGAAGTATTTCCTTTGATCTTCACTATACTCACTGAAATTCACAAGCCGAGAAAAATCTTATTGCGTCCACTCGTTGCAAATTTAACCAACAGAATGTCATTTTTCAAAACCCGACAAACTCACGTTTCACTCTCTCTCTCTTTCTCTTAATCGTTACACCTGATAGGTCTATCCTTTTCTCGAAAGCTTGCGCTTATAGTCTTTTCCTTAACACGCTTAAATATTTTTTGAGATTTCTTTAAAATTTAACAAGTTTTAAATTAAATGACGTAGGACAAAATTGCTTATTGCTCATGCTTTTACTCTTTATCAAAATAGTGTTAGTATATATATATATTTTTTTAATTTTTTTTTATATTGCTATTTCTATTCACTACAATGAAGATGATTTAAAGAGCTGATTTTCAAATCCAAATCTAAAGTTTGTTTCTGCATGTATAAAGTTATTTATTTTAGAAATCAAAATCCAAATTTAAATTTTACAATAATAGCACAATATTGGTATGAAGGTGTTGATGATAATATTATAATCCTTTCAACGAGTGATCATCTCCAGTTTTGCCCATCTCCAGTTGGATCCATAGAAGCCTGGAACTGAGGCTTTCTGACGAACATGTTTCCTGGATCGCATCCGCATCTGATAGCCGATAGGTTGTCCGGTTGCTTCCAATTTTCGGCGGCATTCCATTATGCTAACAAAACCTGCCACCTTCAATTCACCCCTACGAAAAGTGCAAAAAAATATATCCGGATTAGCTCGGATCATTCCTGTTTTTTTTTAAACTTACTTGTTGTTAAATCCTTTCTTATCCAGGGACAATACAATACCGGTTTGTCGGGACAGCAGCCGACGACTCCTGCATTCGTTTTGCATATTTTCCTCTGGGTATCATCGTATCAGCCAACTACATGGTTATGTTTTCACACCATCCGCTGCACTTATGAACTTCTTATCTAGCTTGAATGCCTTGCTTAGATCGTGCAATTCGACGGTAGCCTTTTCCGAACCGAAAATCTTACTAGTTGAATTAAAAACTAATTTAAAAGTTTGAAAGCGCTTACAAAACAAAACAAACCAAGCCGGTTAGACACATAAGTTCATTTGGTCACTCACCCACAAATGAGCACCTGTCACTTCACCCACACAGACTCCGGGAATAAGGTGACAAATCTCACGGTGACTCGAGGTGAGGTGACAATCGTCACCTCATGCGCGGCGCAGAATAAGGGCCGATATTATTGAATGTCATTCAGCGTGCACGATACAATTATCGATAATTTTTGTGACAGCCCTGCGTAATTTCGTGCGAGTGAAAAAGACATCTTTCTCTCCCGCTTTCTCTTGTTTGCATTGGGTTAGTCCGTTAGTCCATAAACACAGATCAGTTTATTGGAGAATGTTGCTGAAGACAGTTGCACTTCAGGTTGGTGTTGATCGTGCTGATTGGAGTTCGGCGGAATCAGCCATGAGGACGCCGGATAAAAACAGCCGGTTACGACATGGCGCAAATGGTAGGATTTACGATACTCCAAGTAGGAAGTATGAGAAAAGGTGCCTGCAGAAAAGAATTGGAAAAAGGTGGTGTAAATATACAGGTGCAACCGTGAAAATGGTAAGCTTACAAGAATCAAGATGGCGAACAAAAGAGAAGAATTAAAAGTGTTGTGAAAAGGTCGAGAAAACAAAAAAATAAAATAAAGACAGATTGCACGGAGAAAAAGAGTTTTTGACGATAACGAGAAAAAAAATATATGAAGAAAGATGATTTATGGAAATGAAGAAAGATGATAGAGAGCAAAAAAATATATGAAGAGAAAAAAAATAAATGAAGAAGGATTTTGTAATCGAAAAAAATATATGTCCCTACAGAAGGATTTTGTAATCAAAAAAAATATATGTATAAAAATGAAGATGATGAAGAAAAAAAATATATGAAAAACGATGACGTAGAGAAAAAAAAATATTTAGATATGAGAAAAAAGATGGTGGAAAGAGAAAAAAATAGTAAGATAAAAATAAAAAGAAAAATGAGTAATAAGAGAATGAAAGAAATAAAGATATGAGGAATAATAGAAAAAAAGTAAGAATAAATTACACATATGAAGAAAGATGATGCAAACAGAAATATTTTTATACGAGTTAGGTGATAGAGAAAAAGAAAGATGGAGAGATAAAACAAAGAAAAGAAGATGATAGATAGAAAAAAAAAGAAAGATGAAGAGGAATGAGAAAATTATACATGAAATGAAAAAAAGTAAGAGTAAATTATACACATATGAAGAAAGATGACGTAAACAGCAAAATTTTTATATGAGGGAGGTGATTGAAAAGAAGAAATATGGAGACATAAAACAAAGAAAAGAAGATGATAGAAAGGAAAAAAAAAGATGATGAAGGATGAGAAAATTATACATGAAAAAAAGTAAGAGTAAATGATACATATGAAGAAAGATGACGTTAACAGAAATATGTTTATAAGAGGGAGGTGATTGAAAAGAAGAAAGATGAAGAGATGAAACTGTTGGAGATAACGGTGGAAAACTGAGCAATCGGGAAAATAATAAACAACTGAAATTACCATAGTTACCTGTAAATTTAGCTATTTAAGAAACGATCAGTTCAAGTAAAAGTTAGTCTTAATAAACCTGTTAAATATACCAGTAGTCTTCTCTTGGTAGTCCGATCTATGGCCATAAACCTCCAATAGGTTATGGGCCCAGGTGTGAAGAAAGTACAAAGAACCGTTTCTGAAGTGTTGGTGAAAAACTCGTCGCAATTGGATTTGCCAGAAATGGACGGAAGCAAGTACGGAATCGAGAAACTCAACAGTACCAACTATGAAAGCTGGAGTTTCAACGTGGAGATGCTCCTTGTGCGAGAAGACCTGTGGAAGTTTGTTAGGAGTCGAGCCCCGGATCCGGTTACCGAAGCGTGGAATCAAGGCGACCAAAAAGCACGTGCAACAATTGCTTTGTTGGTAGGGCCGAGCCAGCGAAGGATTATTCAGAGGTGCAACACGTCGAGCGAAACCTGGGACGCCCTGGAGAGACAGTTCCGAACCTGGAGTGTTACGTCGGTTCTGGCCATGTTGCGGAAGGTTATCAACATGCAGTACCAGGAAGGTGAAGATCTGGAAGCCCATCTCAACCAAATGGAAGATTTGTTCGAGAGAATCGCCAAGGCCGGGTATGAAATCCCTGCCAAAATTTCGATGCTGATGGTCCTGCGGAGTATGCCGGAGTCATACGACAATCTGGGCCTGGCTTTGGAAAACAAGCCGGAAAACGAATTGACAATCGAAATGGTCAAAATTCGATTGTTGGACGAAGCAATCAAACGGAGTGAAGGAAACCATGGCAACCGAAGTGAGTCCTTGTTACGTGTCCAAACATCGAAGCCGTTGCTATGCTACCAGTGTCGCCAACCAGGGCATAGGAGGCGTGATTGTCCAGCAGTGAAAAAGGAAGAAGAAGCGAAAAAGTTGCCAAGGAAACCGTTCAAACGTGAATTCAAACCACGTGCACGTGTCGCAACTGAAGAAAATTTTGCGCGTGAGAAAGAGTTTGCGTTTGTGACTTATTCAACGAAATGTGCTGCCAAATCCTGGATCGTTGATTCGGGTGCAACAAGTCACATGTGCGGCAATTTGGATTTTTTCGACGAATTGGTTCCGGAATCTGGCATGAGTGTGAGAGTAGCTGATGGAAACATGTCCGAAGTGAAGGCCAAGGGAACCGGTAAATTGGTGATGTGCGATGCTGAGGGAGGCAAGAACATTATCACCCTATCCGGTGTCCTGTACGTACCGGGTCTAGAATCGAATCTGGTGTCCGTAAGCAAGCTGACTGAAAAAGGTGCCGAAGTGGAGTTTTCCGGAAGTGAGTGTTTGATTTGGCGTAACAATGAACTTGTGGCAACTGCGTTCAAGTCGAAAGGGTTATATTACTTCGAAGAAACCCGAGTGGAAGTAGCAGCCAATGCACATACTGAAGGGTGCATGTTCGAGTGGCACAGAAAACTTGGCCATCGTGATCCGGAAGCAATTCGACGATTGGTCAGGGAATGTCTGGCGGATGGTATCGAAATTACTGACTGTCCCTGTGCAACCAATCAACCCTGTGAATGCTGTTTGGAGGGGAAAATGGCACGGCTCCCTTTCCCCAAGGAATCTGGAACATCATCAAATCGTGTACTGGATCTGGTCCATTCTGACATCTGTGGTCCCATGAACACGGTTTCTTCTGGTGGTTCGAGATACTTCATGACCATGATTGACGACTTCTCAAGATATAGTGCAGTGTATTTCCTACAAAGAAAATCTGAAGCAATAAATGTTATTAAGCACTACGTTCGTTCTGTTGAAAATCGTTTTGGGAGAAAACCGGTGGTGATCCGATCTGACCAGGGAGGTGAATACAAGTCATCAGAACTTCAACGATTCTACAAAGAAGAAGGCATTACCCCGCAGTACACCACATCCTACACGCCGCAACAGAATGGGACAGCCGAGAGAAAAAATCGGAGCCTAGTGGAAATGGCTCGTTGTTTGCTGCTGGATTCGAAGCTGGGATATCGCTACTGGGCGGAGGCGGTAAATACAGCGAATTATTTACAAAACCGTCTGCCGACAAGGTCCATTTCGAAAACGCCGTACGAAGTCTGGTTTGGGAAGGTTCCCAGGCTGGAACACTTGCAGTTGTTTGGAAGTCCTGCGTTCGTCCATGTTCCAGATCAAACCAGAAGCAAACTGGAACCGAAAGCAACGAAAATGATATTGGTAGGCTACTCCGATCAACACAAAGCCTATCGGTTCATCGATCCTGTGACTGATAAATTCGTTGTCAGTCGTGATGCTCGTTTCCTGAGCAGTGGTTCCGGAATAAAGTTGGCTCAACCGTCGCAGATAGTGGAATATTTCTCTCCACTGGCACCGAATCAAGAAAAAGAAACCGAAAATCCAGAATCTTTGCAGACCGAAACTGAGCTGGATCCAGAGTCTACATTGATTGAGGAGGAGCCTTTGGATAGCAGCCTCGATTATATCAGCAGTGAGGAGCTGCAATCCCCAATCCAAATCCGGAGGTCCGAACGATCCACGAAAGGAGTAAGGCCAGTGAGGTACAGCGAATATACGAATTTGGTTTCCAAGCAAATCCCGGAACCAAGAACGTACAACGAAGCAGTATGTGGTCCAGAAAAGGAGTTGTGGTTGGCAGCAATCAACGACGAGCTACAGTCATTGCAGCAGCATCAAACTTGGGATATAGTCGATCAGCCAGCTGGTGTCAACGTTATCGGCTCGAAGTGGATTTTCAAGCGGAAAGAAGACGAGGCCGGAAATGTGGTACGATATAAAGCCCGACTCGTTGCCCAAGGCTTTACACAGAAATTTGGCACGGATTACGACGAAGTTTTCGCTCCGGTGGTAAAACAGGTAACATTACGTATCCTTCTTACCATTGCCTTTCAGCGAAAAATGATCCTCAAGCATGCCGATGTGAAGACGGCATATTTGAATGGCGAATTGAACGAAACTATCTACATGAGAATCCCTGCTGGTCTGCCAAATAATCGAGATGGAACGGTTTGCCGCTTACGACGAAGTCTGTATGGTTTAAAACAATCGGCCAGAGTGTGGAACCAAACCTTCGATGCAGCCTTGAAGAAGATGCATTTTCAACAATCAACCAACGACAGCTGCCTCTATTTCCGTGGTGGCACGTATCTGGCGATTTATGTGGATGACATCGTTGTGGCCTGTCCGTCCGAGGAGGAGTATGCTGAAATTTTGTGTGAATTAAATAAATCGTTTGTTGTCACGTCACTAGGAGATCTACGACATTTCTTGGGCATTGAAATTTGTAGACACGAGGATGGTATTGCGCTGAAGCAGAGTCGATACATTTCCAAGTTGCTGAAGAGGTTCAATTTGGACAACGCCAAGCAGTCGAAGATACCGTTGGATCCCGGCCATCTGCAAACCAAGGAGGAGAGTAGTAAACTGCCGAACAACCGTGACTACGCCAGTCTGATTGGTGGTTTACTCTACGTGGCCGTCAACACCCGTCCAGACATAGCTGTTTGTGTATCCATTCTTGGGCGGAAAGTGAGCTGTCCAACACAAGCCGATTGGGTTGAAGCGAAACGGATCCTGCGATATTTGCACTTCACCATCGATCACGAGTTGTTATTGGGAACAACAACTCAACCGCTGATTGTGTACGTCGACGCTGATTGGGCAGGTGATTCCAAGGATCGAAAATCAACATCTGGATTCCTGGTCCAATTGGGTGGCGGAACAATTTTTTGGTGCTCGAAGAAACAATCTTGTGTGACTTTGAGCAGTACGGAAGCAGAATACATCGCTTTGGCTGAATGTTGCCAAGAAATTGCCTGGCTATTGCGCTTGCTGGGTGATTTTGCTGTCAAGGTGGACTTACCGCTGAACGTGAAGGAGGACAATCAATCCTGCATCAAACAACTGATAGCCCCTGGTATTGGTCGTCGCTCCAAGCATATCGAAACCAAACATCATTTCGTCCGGGAAATGCAGCAAAATGGAACCATCAACACAACCTACTGCCCGACTGGAGAGATGATCGCAGATATGTTAACGAAGCCCCTACAAGCAACAAAACTGAAGCAATTCCGAGAAGCAGCCTCAGTACTTCCATCGAGGAGGAGTGTTGGAGATAACGGTGGAAAACTGAGCAATCGGGAAAATAATAAACAACTGAAATTACCATAGTTACCTGTAAATTTAGCTATTTAAGAAACGATCAGTTCAAGTAAAAGTTAGTCTTAATAAACCTGTTAAATATACCAGTAGTCTTCTCTTGGTAGTCCGATCTATGGCCATAAACCTCCAATAGAAACAAAGAACAGAAGATGATAGAAAAAACAAGATGATGAAGAATAAGAAAATTATACATGAAACAAGATGATCGAAATAGAAAAATATATATGGAGAAAGATTACGGAAAAGGCAGATGATCAAAAAAAATTATGTTGAAAAGTAAAGGTAAAAAAAAAAAAGATAAAAGATGAACTATAAGCATGAACTCGGTTGTTAAAAAAAAAAAAAAAAAGTTCAGCAAGATTTCACCAACAAAATTTCAAAGGGAATTTTCAAGAAACATGAATGCTAATTTAGACAAAAATCGACAGACGCGCAAAAGCTAAAAATAAAAAGTTTTTAGTTTATTTAACATAAAATGGTTAAGCATGTTGTATCAATGAAAGATTTTTTTATTCAAAGGTTACAACAAATTGAGGAGAAAGCGGTATAAAAAGAAGACAAACGAGCTCTATAAGATAACATAAAATGTTTATATGGACAAAGATTATGAAGGATGAGAAAAACGATTATGAAGATAATAATAAAAAAAAAACAAAGATAAAAATGATGAAGATGAAGTAAAACGGTGGAAATAGAAAATCTGAAAGAAGAAGTTAATGGAATAAAGGAAATTTGGTAAATAAATAATTGAAGATAATATTCTTTAAAATTATATGGTCTGAAAAAAATCAATCAAAAGATGGAATAAAACTAGTAAAGAAATATATTTAAAAAAAATTAAGCAAGTATTCAAAAACAAAAAAAATAGTTTGACAAAATAAAACGGAAATTTGAAATATATGACTAAGCTTGGTGCAATTTGGGTTTGAAAATATCTAAAGACACTGAAAAAAGCAGTAAATCATAAACTAAAAGAGCTGAGAAACAAACTGCAAAAAAAAAGTAATTGAAAAAAAAAAGAATCTATATTTATGGAACAAAGGCTTCTGAAGATAATAACGAATTAAGAAGAAGCGATAAAAACATGACGATAAAATGTCAAAGAGTTATATTAAAATACGAATGGTACGTATAGGAAAATTTTAATTTGATATAATTTCATGATTCATAATAAATGAATGGTTTATTGATTTAAAAAAAAAAAAATTAAACAAATGAATACAAAAAAAAATTAAGTACGTAAATTGGAATGCTTATCCAAAAATGAATATAATTGAATAAATGAATGGGAAAACATGGTTTTCCGTTCGAAATTCATAAGATTAATGACAATCAAGAAAAAAGGAATAATAAAAAAAAACGTGGTATAGAAGGTTGACAATAAAAGCTTGAATTAAAAAAAACGAACTATGATAGTTAAAACATAAATTATGGAAAAATATATTTCTTAAATTTTGTGGTTTACTAGAGTGAAATTGTTACAGGGGGAATAGAGAAAAGACATACGAAATTCAAAAATATATGCAGATGTCATAATCATATAATGACCTAGAATATGTTTCCAGTATGTAGGCTTGTTTATTAGAATTTCAAAAGAAAATATATAGTTTGACTGAAAAAAAAGGATTAAGAATTAATGATAATTAAAAAACGAATTCGACAAGTCAATGGTAAATAATAATTATATTTACAGCTATGAAAAGACGAATAAAACAGAAGCAGTTGAAACATATACACGCTTTGTGGATAAATGTGAAAAGGAATAGCAAGATTTGAAATGAGTATTAGGAGCTGTCAAAAATAGAGATTCTAAATGAAAAATAAGAGTAAATGTTTATTTACCTACATTGAAGAAACTTGACCAACAACAGATCTTCACAAAGAAGGAAAGAATTACAAAAAGAAGCAAAGACAAAATGTATAACAAATTGAAGTAGAGGGGTCATAAAAGAAAGTGTAGAGTATGGTGATAGAAGAGTTGGTGAAAAACCAAGCAGGACGGTATTTGAATGGATTTTCGTAAATGCAATGAAGCTTCGAATCAATATTATTGAATAGAGCCTACAATTACTTGTAGTGGATTAGAAAAAAAGGATATGGCTCGAAATTTTATTCAATCGAAAAAAGATAGGATCTAACTTCAAGTTATGATTCGAGCTTGAGGATGTTATTCTAAGAGTAATTTTATAACTCAAGATTTATAACAGTATTGGTTGAGAGTTGATGGAGACCTTTGGAATGTTGACTACTTTAAATTCAAAATTCAGTTTTTAAGAAAAAAAACTAAGATGTAAAATCCAAACTTTGCAAAAAAATCGTACAAAACAAAAGGAACATCAATACAGTTTTTGTATAATAAATTAAAAATTGAAAAAAAGAGAATTTATAATGTAAAAAAAAAATAATAATCAGAAAACCGCAAAATGGTCTAAGCTAAAATCAACAAGAAAATAATAAAATGAGAAATCGATTCATGGAGGTTTTAAAAGTAAAGCAACAAAAAGAATGAAGAGGTTGACTAAAAAAAAAAAAAATTCAGATTTTGAATTCGGATTCGGATTTAAATTTAAAACACAAAAAAACCTTCCATTCATAACCGATCAATTTGTTTTGAGATCCGAATTGTTGACACTGGTTGAGATGTACAGAAGTATGGATATTCTATAGAGAAACCCAGTTTCACAGATTTGAGTTTTCAAATTCCTTATTAAAACTTATGACATTTGTCAAACACTTATTTAAACCTTAGGTCCACAGTGAAGGCACTAGACTAAGTATCGAGAAATAAGATTATAAATTCGATTTATCAACTAATTTATAAATAACATGGTGTTTTTTTGAGAAGAAAGTAGTATAAAAACAATTGAGTCTGGGATATACTTATGTTAGGATTCAGTTTCGTTAGAGGATCGATTTGAGTTTTATGTAAAGATGTCAGATTTGATAGATTCTTTATCTGAATGAGTTCATTTTTTCACCCGGAATTTGATTGATATTTTTAGAAGCACAAGACAGATATCACTGCCAGATTCTGAAATTCTATATTAAGTTTGAGATAGAGTTGCATATTGGATCCAAATCCAACATGTAGATTTAAGATTAAAATTTCTAATTATCAGTTGATGTTGAACGTAAAAAAAAAATCTTAAGATTTGAATAATTATATGTAGTCAGAATTAAGCTGAGATACACGAGTGGTATTCTTGTTTGATAATGGATTTTCAATATTAAAATTTTTTGATACAATTAAATTTTGACAAATGAATCAGTATCTAAGTTGAAATTTAAAATTGAAAAAAAAAATATTTCATTCTGTTTATTCAAAGTTCATGATTAGGATTTAATATTATGAAACAGTTTCAATGTTCAAGTTCAAAATGTGGATCCGCAACTTAGATTCAAATAACAGGTACGGATTTAGGAGTAAAGATTCAACATTAAAAAATAAAATTTTTTAATTAAGTTTCAAAATAGAGATTCTCAAATTATAGTAGAAGAAAAATAATAGACATTCTTTGACTTAATTTGATGAATAAATTAACAATACAAAGATGTTGATTGATATAAATTGTTTAAATCCAAAGTTATGAGATATGGTTTGAATATGAGTTCACTTTCATGATAAGAGTTCAAAATAACTTATTTAAATCCAGATTTAGATAAGAAAATTGAGATGAAATGAAAAAGTTAGATACAGATTCGATGTGCAAAAATATTCCAATACTGAGACACAATTTTTAATTGAAGATGAATGATTTGGAAGTTTTTAAACATTTAGTTTATTTGTTATTTATTTCTGATCAACAGATCAGTTTATTAATAAATATCATGATTCAAGCTTTAAAATTCTTTTAAGTTGTCAATTGATTTGCGTATCTTTAGAAGCAAGAAGCAATATTTAGATTAGGTAACTAATTCAATTTTTTTGTCTTGAAGACGATTTTTTGTCAATTTCAGATCCTAGATGCATAAAAAAGAAGTAAAGATCGAAGAATATATATTCAAAAAAAAAATGCAGATTCAGGTCGCAGAAAAATGCAGAAATTCAGCAAAATATTCTTTTCAAATTTCTGACCCAAATGTTGAACAAAGAGTGAGAATCAGCATGTTTTTATTTTAACAGAAATTATGGAAAAAAACGAAAATGATACATAATGATACATCATAAGATGAAAACTTATACTAACTGTTTTGTACTTTTTAAGATTAGAGAAGGGGGGTAATGTGGTGTAAGAGAGTTATAGTGAAGAGAAATTTATACAGAGCAGCAATTATTTATTATTCTGGGATTTGTTAAACACGATATTATTGAATGTCATTCAGCGTGCACGATACAATTATCGATAATTTTTGTGACAGCCCTGCGTAATTTCGTGCGAGTGAAAAAGACATCTTTCTCTCCCGCTTTCTCTTGTTTGCATTGGGTTAGTCCGTTAGTCCATAAACACAGATCAGTTTATTGGAGAATGTTGCTGAAGACAGTTGCACTTCAGGTTGGTGTTGATCGTGCTGATTGGAGTTCGGCGGAATCAGCCATGAGGACGCCGGATAAAAACAGCCGGTTACGACAGAAAGTACACAGAAAAGTTGTGAATTCGAAACCATCGTTTCATAATGTAGAAATAACTACACTAGACACAATTAAATATAATAAACATCCAGACTTGAAATCTGGACAGCCCCACTCTATGGAAATGAACGGTCGATTTGAAATTAAACGATGATAAGTTCAGATGAGCTCTGAAATTCAACCCCAAATCTTAAGTAACTTTTTTTGGGACTTGAAACCGATTGGTTTATTCATTCCCAACTAACATTAAATTTTGTTCCATTCGACGCAATAAAAGCACAAGGATAACAAAATTACTATAGAGTCAAGTCACGTGACTGCCGACGAAACAGTGCACTGTTTTATTTTAGCAAATGGATGTATAGCTTTGGATTCCAGAAAAATACACATAATTTTTCTCGGTGTTGATGTGGCGAGCTTTTGCGGACAATTTTGAGATGTGAGCCGTTCTATTTTGCGGAAGCGATGTCAAATGGTGAAAAAAATCAAACCTTTGTTTACAATCAAATATTGTGGTGGATCCCAAAAAATCTGCGACGAAATTTTCTTACCTTAAAAAAATGTGAATGAATCCCCCTTTTGCCATGTCGCTTCCGATCAAGTACAGTGCCATCAAGCAAGTGATTGCTCCGAAAAATGAGCTAAATCGATGGCTGTGCGGATTCGTGGCCGCACTTGTGCTGCTTGTATTATGGTTCGGTGGGGGCTCTGTCAGCGAATCCGGAACGGAACGATTCTCGCTGGACCTGGTGGACATTCCGCAAGTGGTGATTGACAAAGATGCCGAACTGGCCAGGGCCCGCAATAGGAACTGTTCCTACTGGGATTGTTTCAACGTGTATCGATGTGGACAGAGGGCTTCCTTCGGGCACCATGGGGCAGGATCCGGGCTTTGGATGGAAGAACAGCAGGAACGTATGTCGGTGTACGTGTACCCGCTGAAGGAGTTCGTTGACGGGGACAACGGAAAGCAAGCCTTCCAGCTTACTAAGGAATTTTACGTTATTCTCAAGACGATCGTCAATAGTCCATATTATACGGCTAACCCGAATGAGGCCTGCCTTTTCGTTCCCACTTTGGACACACTCAATCAAAACAGGATCGATGTAAATTTAGTTGGGAAAGCTTTGGCTTCATTGCCTTAGTGAGTATATTTTCATTATAATAGAACCGAATAATTTTTTTTTTAATTCATTTCAGTTGGGAGAACGGGGAGAACCATTTACTGTTTAATTTCATTGCCGGAGTCAACCCGGATTACAACACTGTCATAGATGTCAACACTGATCGGGCCATGATTCTGGGATCTGGATTCGACAGTTGGACTTATCGCCCTGGATTCGATCTGGTTCTACCAATGTACAGTGCCATTTTGGAATATTACGAACCGCAGAAACGCGAGCGGAATTTTTTGTTGGTTTCATCGCAACTGAATATCTTTCAACGTCAATATCGAATTCTGCAGGAGTTGACCTATGATCATCCTAATGATATTCTTCTGCTTCAACGATGTCCAACCTCGACCGTCAAACCGGAAGAAAGCTCGGAATCT
The DNA here is from genome assembly GCF_029784155.1 of Uranotaenia lowii. NCBI lineage: Eukaryota > Metazoa > Arthropoda > Insecta > Diptera > Culicidae > Uranotaenia > Uranotaenia lowii. The sequence continues at coordinate 5,051,311 of NC_073691.1, forward strand.
GTTCGAGTAGTAGAGGATGTGGACAATGTTGGAGAAATGTTGAAGATCTATAAAGACATAAGATGTAATTTCCCCCAAGGCAACGAGTACGAATACCCGAGTGTTTTGGAAAGTAGCCAATTCTGCTTGATTGCTCGAGGCGTTCGGTTATCTCAGCCAACTTTGCTTGAGGCTTTGGCAGCTGGATGTATTCCCGTTATCATGGCTGACAATTTGGTAATGCCTTTTAATGAAATACTTGACTGGGATCTGGCCTCCATAAGGATTTACGAAAATAATTTGCACTCAGTGATGGCAGCTTTAAAATCTGTTTCGCCTCAACGTATTCAAGAACTACGTGCCCATGGGGCTTACTTCTATGACCGTTACTTTTCTAGTTTGGAAAAAATCGTCCTAACAGCATTGGATGAGTTGAATGATCGAATTTTCCCTCATTTGAGTAAAACATATCAACACTGGAACGTTCGTAAAACGAAGCATTCTACACAAAGTCCACTATTTCTACCACTTTTAGCTCCCAAGGCGCAAGGATTCACTGCCGTTATTCTCACTTATGATCGAATAGAAAGCCTCTTCATTCTGATTCAGAAACTGGCGACAGTTCCTTCGCTACAGAAAATACTAGTCATCTGGAATAACCAGAAAAAATCACCTCCACATCCGTCCTTGTTCCCTAAGATCGGAAAACCGTTGAAAGTGATTCAAACTTCGGCCAACAAGCTATCTAATCGATTCTATCCCTACGAAGAAATTGAAACAGAAGCCATCTTGACCATTGACGACGACATTGTAATGCTAACGTCCGATGAGTTGGACTTTGGCTACGAAGTGTGGCGTGAGTTCCCGGACCGAATTGTGGGATTCCCGTCGCGAACGCACGTTTGGGATAACGCTACCAATCGTTGGCGGTACGAATCCGAATGGACCAACCACATTTCGATGGTTCTGACCGGCGCCGCCTTTCATCACAAGTATTTTAGCTATATGTACACGAACGCCATGCCCGGTAAAATAAAGGAGTGGGTCGATGAGCACATGAACTGCGAAGACATTGCCATGAACTTCCTGGTGGCAAATGTCACTAATAAACCACCGATCAAGGTGACTCCGCGTAAGAAGTTCAAGTGTCCCGAGTGTACCAACAACGAAATGCTGTCGGCTGATTTGAACCACATGATGGAACGATCGGCTTGCATCAATCGGTTTGCGGAGATTTACGGGACGATGCCGCTGAAATCTGTTGAATTCCGTGCTGATCCGGTGCTATTCAAGGACAATTTCCCAGAAAAGTTGAAGCGATTCAACGATATCGGCAGCTTGTAAATGCGGAGTGCAATTTACCTATTTATAAAAATAGAAGATATCGCAATATTTTCTCAACTGATATAAATCATCTATTAATCAAGGGGCATTTAGGATGCTAGGTAGAATGTTATGAATTTGCATGATTTTAATGAGGCAACTACTCGAACACACAAACAGTAACCGTTTTATTAGGAATGATGTCAGTCATTGCATTTATTGTAGTTTTTATGATGGATAAGATAACTAAGCTTTAAGATTTGTGCATCTAGTTCAATCGTAATTAGTTTTACTTACTAAGATCCGTAGAATCCAGTCATACGATATGATATAAAATAAACATAACGGCTATCGTCTTTGATTTTGTATTGATTTCCACCCTAGTCTGGTGTACACTACCATCACAAGTCCTTCTCTACTTCGAAAGGGATCTTCAGCTTTTATTGTCGGTTCACGCAATAAAAAGGCTTAATTTTATTGAATTTCTGTGATCGTTTACACGATCGGACAAGGCTTATGAACCAACTTCTTAAATCAGTTGTAGGCAAAAATATAAATAAAAACAAAACACAATATATCTTACGGCGCGTTCATAAATTGATTTTTTTGGGTGATGCATCAGTCGATCGATTTGTTTGGTAGATGTCAAATCACTTCCCAATGCTTTCGCATACGTTTGTTTGTAATTTACGAACGCCAGCATCGATAAAAAAATCACTAGAAAAAAATCAATTTACGAACACGCCGTTATTTGAAATGAGAGCGAGAAATAACAAACACTATTCTTTGTACGATAGATACTCTTCTGGATAGCTTCTTTATTACATAATATAGTCTAGGGCGATTAGGAATTATGATAAATGTCGGAAAAGGAAATAATAATACAAAAAGGTCATCGATTTTTAAACCATAAAAGGTGAAGAAGAAAAAAATAACTGCACACTTCCCTCGGGCTACAAAGTTCAGACCGACACCATTCCTTGGCTCGAAACGGATGCCTCTGCACCACTTTGTGGCTGCTGCTGTTGTTGTTTCTGTTTGCTCGCAGCGGCAAACCCATCCTGAATGTGCCGCATCTGTTGCATCACAACACGCTGGAAGTGGAACACGTTTTCAAAGTCCAGCCTTCCCTTGGTCTCCTCCATACAGCCCTTGAGCACCTCGAGGGAATGTTCCGTCTGATGATCGGATGTGCCCAAACTGGAAGCCACGTACATGATGGTGGTGAGATCCTTGATAAGTTTGATCATGGCATCATTGGTCAGTTGGCCGTTATTGTTCTTTTCGAACGTTTCCTCGGCCTGTTCGCGACACTGTTCCCGCAGATGACTAGGTGCGATCATGGCAATAACTCCTGGGTCCTGAGTTAGATTCTTGCAACTGACTTGGAGCTGATTGAGCTGTTCATGTATGTCCCTATTAAGTTTCTCCATTGCCACTACCAGCGAAGCGTAGCGTTTTTGAAATTCTTCGGGAAACGGATCACCATAAGATTTGTAAATTTCCGCCTCTGAGTTCATATTTTGCAATCGTAGCAGTTTCATCTGCTTGGCTGAAAGAGTTTTCTTGGTTCGCACAATCAATTCCAACAATTTCACGGGAAATCCACCAATGTTGTCCTTGGGGAAAAGCATTTTGTTTTCAGGCATGCCCGGAATTTTAGGATAACTATCACCACCAAGAAGCGGATCCCCTTTTATTCCGGTTATCGGATTTTTAATGGCAGGTGACGCTACATAGAAGGATGCGTTTTGATACTTCGGTCGAAAATCCTTGGTAATGCTGTTCAATGCGATTTTGTCCGGTGTATCATTGGAAACAACTTCAAAATCTGGAATTGTATGCGAACCAAGACCTGGCCTATCGAATGTAATGCGATACGAGCTTGTCATCACGTCTATGGCATCCACGACTCCAGTGAACAGGCCATCTTGTGGGGCACGTAGACGTGCAGTTACTTTGGTGCCAACTGAAAGCGATTGGGGAATTTCTTTTGGCAAATCTCGCACAAACGAAACATCACCGGAACGTTTAGTTTGTAACAGCCGAATCTTTTGCCGCTTACGTTCTAACTCACGCCGTTCCTCTAAAAAGAATGCTGCCGAACAGCGACGTGGTTTACCCATCGATCGGCGGATCTTGTTCCACTCAGCTCTGAAAGCAGAAAAAAAACAATTAATTTATGAAATTCCGTTCAATATTTTTATTTAGCATACCTTGTTAAATGACGCGTCTTCAAATCCGGATACATATCACGCAAATATATCTGGAAATCGTTCTCCCCCTCAAACAAAGCCCGGTCTATATTGCTGTAGAACCACTCGTAACTGACAAATTTGTGTGCTTTTGGTAGCTTCAACAGGTTTCTCAAACGCAACCCGATACGTTGGCTTGCTTTTTTGTCTACCAGAGCAACAGGATTAATAACCTTGCTAACGCTGCTGGTACTAGCTGCACCCATCTCGTCCGGATCCTCTTTGCGCTTCTTCAGGCTGTCCTTCATCTTGACGAGGCGCGAGAGCATTTTCTTCTTCTGTGCCGATTTGGTTAAATTTTTCCCCGGAGTTACCAAGCCTTTCAGTGGCGATGATGGTGCAGAGTTTCCACCTTTCCGGGGACTTCCCTTTGGCGGGATCTTATCGTTGATCAATACGTCCTCATCGAAGAACAGTTTATTCTTTTTTCTTATCCTGGCCGGCATGCCGCGGGCATTCAACTGCACCGGAGCCATACGTGTAGGAGTAGTTTTCACGGGAAATTTCGTTCCTACCGGATGTAGGCCCAGCGCAGCAGGACCAAACGCCGGAGGAGGTGATCCGTCCAAATCCATTAGCTGCGAATCGACGTCCACCGGCTCCTCCTTTATTTCTGCAAGAAGATCTTCTCCATGCAACTCTGGTGCCTTATCTCGAGCTCCACCATCATCCAGTTCATCCGACGAGGACATTTTCGAATCAAACTGTATGCACCAGAAAGACAACAAAAAAAAACGGAAAATAAAACTCAATAGTTTTACGCAAACTGGACACTATTCACCCAATTTTTCCGTTCGAAACGTTAGAAGCCTGGTTCATAGAAGTTTTCCGCTACAAGTTATCGTAAACTATCGTGATATTTTCTTTTAAACTGCTTTATTTTAAGAAAACTAGCCTGAAAACTGAAAAAGATACTTGCGTATTTTCCATAATACGAGAAAGATTTTGACAGTTTGTGTTTAAAGGGACGCTTGGTGGAGTGCGTTCTGAAATGATTAGCATTATAAGAGCATCTGCACCCAATGTTTTAAAAATCCAAATAAATTCACCATGCACAACAGACTAACGGCGCGTTCGTAAATTGATTTTTTTGGGTGATGCGTCGATTGATTTGTTTGGTAGATGTCAAATCACTTTCCATATGCTTTTGCATACGTTTGTTTGGAATTTACGAACGCCAGCATCGATAAAAAAAATCACTTCGATAGAAAAAATCAATTTACGAACACGCCGTAAAGACCACATCGAACCATTTCCAAAAAAGAAACAAACAGTTTTCACAATGTAATTCAGGTAGTTTCAGGTATGAAATCGATTTCTGTACCAACACATAAAAAAGGTTGATCTCCATTATGGCGAATCGAGAAAAACGCGTTTGAAAAAAATACAACCTATTTTTAATCGCTAATTAAAAATCACTACACATTCGTTTAGCATCACTCGCAGCAGACAGTCGAGTTTGTTCTATCGCTAGTGTTTTGAAGCAAAAGTGGTGTGTGAAAAACAAAAGTTCGTTTTGTTGCTCTTGTTATTCGGGTTGGTATACCGTAAAGGGCTTTCTCCGATGTGCTATTATCGGGTAGCGAACTATACGGGAGTGAAATATCCATCACCGTGCGCTGCTGAATCGTTTTTTTCATCACCGATATCATCACTCTGGCTTAAGACAATAGGCCCTGGTGCCGTGCGGCTGTGCCGTATCCCAGCCAGCAAACAAAGAACCACGTTGTTGGTTCAGCAGGAGGTTTGATTAGAGTGGTTCACAAATAACTACTCGTTTTTTTTTTCCAAAAATATATTTTGGTTTTTTTCCTTTTGTTTTTTTTTTCTTCTTCTTCACTTTATTGCCTTATTGTTATTCTTTTGGTTATTATTATAATTTTTATTATTATTATTTTTTTTCAATTAACTTATTGTTTATTATTATTATTATTTTTTTTTATAATTTTTTTTCTGGTTTTGCTCTCCGCTTACACCCATTACATCGGAAAGTTACCGACTAATGGATGACGACGGCGAGGCAGGTAAAGATCCTCCCTTTCGGGAGGATATCGGTTCTGAGGAAATACTTTCCGAAGAAATTGTCCCTGAAAATGAGGGCTTGGCTATGAGCATGTCGGACACGGAAAATACCGACCCCCCTCCTGCTCAAACATATACCCTATCAATTTCCCCTGTCCCATTCATGTTTGGCAGCCCCCATCCCCACTCAACGAATGTAATACCCGCATCATCAATTTCACCTCTAGTTAACAGTCCCCCTGTAGATCATGAAAGTGAGCCAAAAGCTACCCCTCGCCGTCGGGTTTACCAACCTGAATCGACGGGGCCCTGGGTAGTTTATATCCGGTCCAAAATGAACGGGAAATCACCTAATGTGATTTCCATCGCTCGAGACCTCGACAGATCTTATCCTTCCGTAATCAGCTACCAGCCGATGAGACCGCACAAGATGCGCATTGTTGTTGGTAGCCTGAAGGAAGCAAATGCCATTGCTTGTGACCCGAAGTTTACGATCGAGTATCGCGTTTACGTTCCCGCTCGTGACGTGGAAATCGACGGAGTGGTAACGGAAGAGGGTTTGACCGTCGATGATCTGGTGAAGTCCGGAGTTGGCCGATTCAAAGACCCTGGCCTTCCCACGGTCAAGGTGCTGGACGCGCGTCAGCTAAAATCGGCACAAGGCGAGGGGGAAGAGAGAACTTTTTCCCTGTCAAACTCTTTTCGAGTTACCTTTTCCGGCACTGCACTTCCTGATTACGTTGCGATCGGGAAGGTTCGTCTACCTGTGAGACTTTATGTGCCTTCGGTCATGTACTGCCAGAATTGCAAGCAGTTGGATCATACGGCCGCCTACTGTTGCAATCAGGCACGCTGCTCTAAGTGCGGGGAGAAGCATGCGGAAGCTTCGTGTGAAATACAAGCAGTAAGCAAGTGTTTGTATTGCACAGGCGAGGAATCTCATGCTCTCTCGGCGTGCCCAAAGTACATATCGCGCCGGGAAAAAATCAAGACTTCTTTGAAAACTCGCTCTAAAAAATCATATAGAGACATGCTGATGAAGTCTTTGCCAATCGTCTCAGAGAACCAGTTTGGCCTTCTAAGTGAGTATGAATCCGAAGGGGAGGATCCATGTGAAGGAACATCAGCTGGGCCATTTGTTAAAAAAAATGTTTCACAGGCTCCAAAAAGGAAACGCACAACTAACACACAACCCCGATCAGCTGCCAGCAAAGTTAATAAAACAAAAAATCCTCAAAGTGGAAATAGTTATTCTACCCCTCCTATTCAGAGACCTCCGGGTTTTAATCCGTCCCCGAAGGACTTCCCTCCACTTTCTGGTAAGTCAAAACCCCAGACTTCCCTTCAGAATCCAGGACCATCAGTAGCAAACAGGAATGCAACAATACCCGAAGAAACTGCATCTGATCCATCGTCGAACAGTTTGCCCAGCTTTTCGGCTGATGGTAAGATGAAATTTTCGGAAATTGTTGCCTTCATCCTAGACTTTTTCAGCGTACCAGCAGGATGGAGGACTATGATCAATATGTTTGTCCCACTTTTGAGAGAAGTCTTGAAAAAGAAAGCTCTCTCTATGACCCTCATCGCAGAAGCAATTTCTTTTGATGAATAACTCGTCCACTGAGGTAAGAGAAATTGTTTCTGTATTGCAATGGAACTGCAGAAGTATTTTACCAAAATTAGACTCCTTTAAAGTATTGGTACACAATTTGAATTGTGATGCGTTCGCTTTATGCGAAACTTGGCTCTCTCCAAACATTGATTTCAACTTCCATAGCCACAATATTATTCGCCTGGATCGCGATGGTCAAAGAGGGGGTGGCGTTCTTTTGGGGATCAAGAAATGCCATTCTTTCTATCGTATTTCACTACAACCATCTCCAGGTATTGAAGTCGTCAGTTGCCAAGCTAGAATTAAAGGCCAAGATCTTTGCCTAGCCTCGGTATATATTCCGCCAAATTCAAGCGTGAGCGGGAACCAATTGGCGAATATTATTTCACTTCTTCCAGAACCCCGACTAGTTCTGGGAGACTTCAACTCCCATGGCGTGGGCTGGGGTAGCTCACGTGATGATGATCGTGCTAACATGATATATGAGCTGTGCGATGACTTCAACATGACTGTCTTAAACAATGGGGAAGTGACTCGAATTAATGGATCCCAATCACAGCATAGTATTTTAGACCTTTCATTAGCTTCTTCCTCTCTGAGTTTGGATTGTACGTGGAAGGTAATCCAAGACCCTCAGGGAAGCGATCATCTGCCTATCAATATTTCTATCACCAGTGGTCGTAGTCCACCCGAAGAGATCAATATTCCTTATGACCTCACAAAGAATATAGATTGGAAAAAGTATGCATCGGGTGTCATTGAAGCCATCGACTCAACAGACGAACTGCCTCCGGAGGCAGAGTACAGTTTTATTTCCGGGACAATTGTGGACTGTGCAATCGGGGCACAGGTCAGACGGAATGAAAACTCGACGATACAGAAACGGCCTCCCACTCCGTGGTGGGATGGAGATTGCACGCGCGCGCGAGCTGAAAAGTGCAAGGCGTTTATTGAGTTTCGCAGAACCGGATTGCCAGAGAAGTTCCAACGTTACTTGTCCTTGGAACGCAAGTTCAAGAACTTGATCAGGGGCAAGAAACGTGGGTACTGGCGGCGATTCGTGGATGGGTTATCTCGAGAAACGTCTCTGCACACGCTTTGGAAAACAGCACGAAACATGCGAAATCACACACCTTCGAACGAAAGTGAGGAAAGCTCGAGTCGATGGCTGACACAGTTCGCGAAAAAGGTCTGTCCGGACGCAGTACCAGTTCAGAAAATCTATCGGGACACAGAGAATAGTTCCGAAACGGAGGTTCAATTCTCGATGGTCGAACTTTCACTTGCGCTCTGGTCTTGTAACAATTCTGCTCCCGGCCTGGACAGAATCAAATTCAACTTGTTGAAGAATCTGCCAGATACCGCTAAGAAACGCTTGTTGAATTTATTCAATAAATGTTTAGAGATGAACATTGTTCCGCATGACTGGAGACAAGTGAAAGTCATCGCCATCCAAAAACCGGGAAAACCAGTTTCTGATTACAATTCGTATAGGCCGATTGCAATGCTCTCGTGTCTCCGGAAATTGCTCGAAAAAATGATTCTCTTTCGGCTGGATAAATGGGTTGAATCAAACAATCTGTTATCAAGTACACAATTTGGATTCCGTAGAGGCAAGGGTACGAACGACTGTCTAGCATTACTTTCATCAGACATTCAATTGGCGTTTGCCCAAAAAGAGCAGATGGGGGCAGTATTTCTGGACATCAAAGGGGCATTCGATTCGGTGTCCATAGAAGTGCTATCTAGTAATCTTAACTCTTGCGGACTTCCACCAATATTGAACAATTTTCTATATAACCTGTTGTCTGAAAAAATCATGCATTTTAGTCATGGAGAAACCAAAGTTGAACGAATTAGTTACATGGGTCTACCCCAAGGCTCATGTTTAAGCCCCCTGCTATACAACTTTTATGTCCGAGAGATCGATGCTTGTATGGCACAAAATTGCACGCTAAGACAGCTTGCGGATGACTGTGTTGTTCATATCACAGGTAAAAAAGGCACTCAAATTAAACCTCCGTTACAAGAAACTCTAAATAATTTATCACATTGGGCCAGGAATCTAGGCATCGAGTTTTCGCCTAGTAAAACCGAGTTAGTAGTTTTTTCAAGGAAGCATTCCCCACCTCAAATAGAGCTCCTTATGATGGGTAGAACTCTAACTCAATCTCTTAGTTTTAAATATTTGGGTGTCTGGTTCGACTCCAAATGCCTCTGGGGAAAACATATTAGGTACTTGACACAAAAATGCCAAAAGAGAATCAATTTTCTTCGAACGATTACTGGAACCTGGTGGGGTGCTCATCCACAGGACCTCATCAGGTTATACCAAACAACGATACTGTCGGTCATAGAATACGGAAGCTTTTGCTTTGGGTCAGCCGCGGATACCCACTTGATTAAACTAGAACGAATACAGTATCGTTGTTTGCGTATTGCCATGGGTTGTATGCAGTCGACACATACGATGTGTCTCGAAGTACTGGCGGGAATAATGCCGTTGAAAAATCGGTTCTTCGATCTATCGCTACGTTTCCTAATTCGAAGTGTAACTATGAATCCTTTGGTGATAGAAAATTTGGAAAGGCTTATGAATATTAATTCGCAAGCAAAATATGTAAACAATTATCATACTTTTAGTCAGTTAGAAATAAACCCTTCTTTGTTAAATTCGGACACGAGTCACTTTTACCCGATCAGTAGTTCCTTAATAAAATTCGATCTGTCCATGACCGCTGACATCCGTGGAATTCCAGATCACGTCCGACCCAACGTCATTCCTTCAATCTTTGCATCAAAAGTACGTGAAATTGATCCTACAAAAATGTTCTTTACTGATGGTTCTAGAATCGACGGCGCGACTGGTTTCGCAGTGTACAATGAGCGCTTTGAAGCTTCGTTCAAGCTTCGAGAGCCATGCTCCGTTTACGTTGCCGAACTAGCCGCAATTTATTGTACGTTGGAACACATTCGCACACTGCCCGTAGACCACTATTTCATCTATTCGGATAGTCTCAGCTCCGTTGAGGCGATTCGATCGATGAAACTGATGAAGCGCTCTTCCCATTTTTTGCTGGAAATTTCAGGGATATTGGGCGCTTTGATCGAAAATTCGTACAGGATTACCTTAGCTTGGATCCCGTCTCATTGTCTTATTCAAGGCAATGAGAATGCGGACTCATTGGCTAAGGTGGGCGCGTTACAAGGTGAAATCTTTGAGAGGATAATAACTTACAATGAATATTTTTCAATACCTCGCACTTTAGCGATTAACGCTTGGCAGTCTAGCTGGGAGAATGGCACAAAGGGACGTTGGCTCCATACGATTATCCCTAAGGTTCCGACGAAGGCATGGTTTAAGCATTTTAACATGAGTCGCGATTTCATTCGCGTGGTTTCTCGGCTCATGTCAAATCACTGCCGGCTTGACGCGCATTTGTTTCGTATACAACTAGTTACAAGCAATGTTTGTGTTTGTAGGGATGGCTACCACGACATTGATCATGTTGTGTGGACGTGTGAACGGTTTGATCGATCGAGGGCTTGGCTACTGGATACCCTTAGGGCCCGATGTAAACTACCTGGTGTTCCAATTCGAGACATCTTGGCAAACTTAGATTTAGAATATTTGTATCCCATCTACAAATATCTCAAACTGTCTGACTTGGTCGTTTAGTCCTCTTCCCCTCTGTCTGTACTCTATCTAATGCTCGTTTCGTCTATTTATCAGAACAAACTTTCATCCGACGGGTCCTACAACACCACATAGAAGGCTGGCCAGGAAGTCGAAAACCCTGAGGTAGCTATCGAAACCACAGCTACAGGAAGCCACCACCGGACCCTAACGGAAACTGTTCTTGGAAGTGACCCCAGTTAATCCCCTTTCCTTTCCTATAATAAGTTGAATTAACAGTTGAGTAGCCGCGACGATTACGGCCCCCCTCTTACTAACCCAAAGTTAGGAAAAATACTCCCGGCACATAAAAACTTTATAAGTAAAATGCCTTAATAAAACCTTTGTAAATTAAAAAAAAAAAAATTAAAAATCACTAGAAATTTTTGCTTTTTATGAAACACTAACGATTTTGGAAACATTTCCTACACGCAGAAAAAGAATGGGGGATGGTTTCAACAAAACGTTTTGTTATTTAATTTTACCTTTTCAATGCAGATTTTTTGATAACTTTCACAGAAAAATCGATTGAAATTTATAACAAAATTTTATTATTTGTACACGCACATTTTTTGTTAGTTAAAAATAAAATTTGATTTAATTTACATTCAAAACTCAGTTTTATTCATTATATGTGTAAACGATAAGTCGAAAAATGCAAAAAGAAAAAAATATCAAAAAATTTGAGCACCCGATTGTTCGTTATCATCAGTTCAACGTTATTTGGATATGTTCCCCGAGTAAGAAGCTTTCGAAACGGGATTAAACTTCGCAAAAATGTGTTGCGTGTGTGATAAAACATCACCGAAAAAAGACCTTAACAATGGATTGTGGAAACGGAATCGAACCGAAGTTTCGGAAAACGGCACAGCTCAACAGCAGCAGGAGAGATCCAATCGCAGATGTCAATGTTTTGGTAGTTTTCCTGAGCGGATCATTGCTGTCCGGGTTGATGTTTGCGCTGCTGATCGAATAATATTCCCAACTATCGGTCCCTCCCTGTGGCTGGAAGTGGAGCACGGGTGGCGCCTCATCATTTACCGGATTCTGGGTTCCTGCAAATTGCCGACGAAGCCAGGGTCATGGAACGTTTTACCCGTATGTTTGTTGCATGAAAGGATTAAAGGTTACTCATATTTTTGAATAAAAATCGAAAGCAAGTTTTGTAAAATGTCCATGAATAACATTAATTTTCCAGATAGACCTCGACTTCCAACTCCATAGAACTTATTCCGTCGATCCGATATGCATGGCACGGTATTTCCAAATAGCTGATTCTAGAAGCGAATAGCACAGAACGAAAAGATCCTTTCAAAGTTGGCATCTCCGGTTTTCGATTGTGTTGCTCCTAATCCAGCCGGAGGAGTTAATGACGAAGTGAAACCCCGTTTTAAATAGTATTATGTGTATAACACCAAACCGATTATTAGCGCTCATATTGTCGATTTGTTCTGCATGCATAATAATAAAGAAATATTCGAAAAAATCATTTGTACATCCATCTGAATCTGAAAATATCATCAACTAATATTTTCTATTGAATTCATATGAATTACATTGAATCATTACAAATCAATCTTTCATTTTCAAAACCACGAAAAAAATTGTAGTTTTGATCCACGAAAACTATTTTTTTTCGAAGCTTATTTTTTTTTCTATTTTACCCAAAATTTTATTATTTTCATGGCAAAACTATGGTTCATTTTCAAAAAGGGCCTATATTACTCTGAAACAAACGATAAGTTCAATTCCAAGTAGTCTTTTTTATCGTTATAAACAAAAATATATTTCTGCTTTTTCCCAACCAAAATTTTTATTATTTTAATTCCAAATAGGGCTAATACAACCCCCTGGCAACTTGACGTTTCCCATACTAATCGCGTGTGCCAGTTTTTCTGGTTCTCTGGTTCTGTCAAAATCTCATTTTCACTCAACAAACATATCGAAAGGGTGGATAATGAAATGTTCGACAAATTAAGGTTTCAAACATATTTTTTATTGAAAAAAAAAGTTTTTAAAAACAATGATTAAGAATCACCTATTAAGCGGAAAATGAGTTGATATTTAAAGAAAAACACGATAATATGGTCAAAAAAGTCAGCGTGGTAAATGGCTTTTATTTATGAAATACACAAACAAATTTTAATTCAAAAATCTTGTAAATGTTTTCCCGCATAGAACAGTATTATACAATAACGATTTCCATTATCTTCCTCCTAAGACACACGAAAGATTAGCTTTATAGTTTTGGATTATTGATGTACGATTAAGGTAGTCTTTTTTCCATGGAATGGAATCGTTTGGACGCACTTTACGATACAGCGAACGGGTCGTTAAGTAGAGTAACCATTCATTTTTTTTGCTTTTTTCTACTCGTTCTAAAACGGTTTGATCATTCGTGTTATCTTTATCTAATGATCCTCTCATAAAAAGGTAACGATAGAGCATATCGTCACCCAATAATGAAAAGATTCAAACCCAATTTGGGGATTTGTTAATTTTATAAATTGCAATTGGATTTCCGCAAAAAATAAAAAAAAAAAGTTTAATGTACTCTTATTCATTTTATTTCACATACCTATACACTCAGAAAAATCCTATTATGTAGACCATAAGATTCTCTTATGAAGTGGCGCCATAAGAAAAAATAATGAAATTCATAAGATTGTCTTATGATGGAATGAACTCAAAGGATGAACACCGGTTTCAATGAGGGGGTTATTGCTTTTCATAAGATATTCTTATGGGAAAAGAAATGTCGCATAAAATTAAAATAATTCAAGATAATTTTTTCATTTTATTTTATTCCCTGCTTAATTCGTATGAAAAAACATCATGGTGACAATCACCTGCCTTTCAACACCCGATTCCATAAAAAAGTGTTATTGCACCTCGGACCTTTGACTTCGCGCTTTTTTGCCGGTAACCAAGCTGAAAAGTAAATAAAACACAAAATGTTCTTATTGAGTTTTCAAATATTTTCAACTAGATATAAATTTCAACTCAAACTTACCATTTAGAAGAGTAAAATCATGCACATGCACATCAGTAAAAGTAGTAACTTTACAATTAGTGAATGCTTCCGAAGAAGCTGAAATACATGAATAATTGAATGAATGTGTTCATTATTTTTTCACAATGCCAATTCTTCTATTTTTCATAAGAACTTCGTATGAGAATAAGAAGAATTTCATAAGACTCTTATGAAAAACAATTTTACACTCTAAATAGCAGTTCATAAGAAGCATCTTATGAAAATTGTAATAAGAATTTGCCTGAGTGTAGTTTATTATTCCTCTAAAATGATTAATTAAAAAAAACAAACCTTCCGCGGATGTTTGCAGGAACAGCTTCCGGATGTTCCATCGCTGCAGCACTTACGAACTGCAGCCTGCTGCTGCATCACTGCCAAACCGGTCGGCGGGTAGTGATGCTTTTCCTTGCATTGGTTCTGCCTCCGGAAGAAAAAGTTTCTTCGGATTTTTCCTCCAGCTTGTGCCTGAGAATAAAAAAACAATTTCAGTTTTCCACAATGAATACAAAAACGTATTTTACTTACCCTCATATATCCTTCTTCGAAGCCTTCGTCTTCCGGTTCCAGTTTCGTAACTGGACGAGTCATAATAAAATTTGCCCGACCTGATCCGGGAGAAACTTTTTTTTACACAGTTTGACAACGCGTGTTGATGTGACAGCGAAGAAGTATGTGCGTGTTGCTAAAATACTCAATTAATTCTGAAGACCATTAATTGTATCTTTCTTAAATAATTCTCTATCATTTGATTGCGTTGCAAAATTAATCATTTTGTTCCTAAGAATATTCATCGTATCTTTCGGGAATAATATTTTATCCGTTCAAGCAAAGGCACATTTAGCCAAGATGCAATATCGAACGTTACTATTAATGTTATCAGAATAGAATGATACGGAAGATTCAGCGTACAGTATTGGCTCATGCGGGTTATTGCATGGTAAATTTTAAAAACAACATTTTATTCATTTCTAAACAATATTACCTTTGTTAGTTTTTTTCGAAGAGATTCTTTAGAATCATTAAGTTGCTTAGCGAAGGACTCCATCCGAAACACAATCAACACATAATTTCAACAACAAGTTTCGATGGTTAACTAAAGCATCTTGATCCAAAATGTTTTCGGCTAATCCTCTAAAAACATTCCGTGCATCATTTGAAACCTGTGTCAGAGTTCGATTCATTATGATATCATAATATAGTATACTAAGTTTATACTTTGATGATTTTGTTCTACAATTTTTACCTCCAACTCGGTTATTCTGCAGACCTTTAACACATCGGCATTAACTTCTAATCTGCCAATAAAACTATTGAAAAGTTCATTTCTGCAATCTTCACATTTGATGCTACTTACTATTTTTTTTTTTTGAATTAAACTTTCCGAAATTTTATCTGTACGTCACTTGTGCAAATGCAAAGCCATCACCTCAACTCGTTTCCGCTTTCATTCTCAGTGTTTACTATCTCAACATATTTGTTAAACTAATATTTCATAACATTCAGCTGGATAAAATTTTACCGTAATAAACTTAAGGAAATAGCGGAACTATTTCAAACCACGTTATGTTTAACGAAATAAACTCATAACTCTATCTGGTGACGCCTTGTAACAAAAACACAACGGATTCGCAAGGAATATTGAAAGATATTCCTTAAAATATTCCTTGACGGATTCGGATGAAAGATGGCCATTTTGTAATCTTTGCTATAAACAGAAATGTTATTAAGTTGGAACCGAGAATGGAACACAAATAGATTGAAATAAAATTACTTATTTCATTGACAACTATTATAAAATTTAATTATAAAGTTATTTATTTTTCTTTTTTGCATCACTTTTGATTATGTGCCCTTTTAAAATGGTATTTCGTCAGTTGAATTGCATCCACGGATGCCGAAACAAAATCAAGTGGTTTCAATGGAAAATGAACGTTGCCGCTGCTAGGGACGACCCAGGATGCATGTAAACAAACGCGACTAGTGCGACATCTACCATTTTGAAGACGGCACAGCAAACTCGACTAAACTGTCAAGTTGCCAGGGGGTTGGTTACTTGGTTTTAACGACCTTTTGCGTTGCCCTGCATTGCCGTGCATGCAAAAGGACGCAAAATAAACAGTTCGCCAAGGTGGTTTATCGGTCGTTTTGCATTTTTGCAGAAAGTGCGGGAGCAAAGAGCTTAAAACATCAAAATAACTTACGAAAACCATTTGAAAGAGTGATTTTAGCTATCTCAGTGCACTGAATATTTCCAATTTGTTGCTGGTAAGTTAAATAAACATTACTTTTAGACTGAGCGAATTTTAACTTCATATTTTCAACTACAGCTTTTGGCCACTTTCCTCTCTCCTCGAACGGTTATCGAAGTCATCAGAAAGTAACCAGCAATGTACAATCAATGCTCAGGATTGTTTCCTAGAGGACTTCTCGTAGCTCTGATTTCGCAAGCATCTCTGAGCGGGCACTTGAAGTATCGCTGCAGATGCTTTCTTCTTCCGCTAGTGTTAAATTTAGTTCTGAAGAAGAAATAACGGAGTGGATAACAAATGGAATCAAGTTAAGGTATAAAATTAACAAAGATGCAAAACGTCGTTAGTGCCAAACATGTAATGCAAAATGTCGTATCTGCATGTTTTCTCGAACAACTAAACTAATGCTTGTTTCGAATACATTAACATATTTCTCACATGTTTTTGTATCGCATATTCAATTTCCAGATAATTCTTAGCGATTATTAAAATACTAGAATTGAAAGCGTTATGCAAAACTTCAACCTCGATTTTCTGGAAACATGTCAGGTGGCTCATACGACCTAATCAAAACAAACTCTAGAAATGTTGACCTTGTTTTTGTTTATTTTTGAAGATAGATCCTTTTCACGTGTTGGTATACACACGCTAACTTTTGGCTACCCCTTAACGAATACTTTTGACCCGTTATTCAATAAGACTGGGAGAACTCCTTTTTCCGGATACAGCCCCTTTACCCTTTAAGGGGTACTTAGCTTGATAACGCTTCAGCGGATGAAATTTACCCCTTATTCCAAATGCCTGCAGATGATAATTACCCCTTATTTGAAAGGCTTTCGTATGGTGGAAATTTCAGGAGCTGCTTATGGGAAATATGATTGCTGGGAAATTAATCACAACAAGATATTAAAGCATGATGTGTTTATTTATTTAAATGACAATAATATTTTAAAAACTTCAATTTTTTTTTAAATTTAAATTTAACCTGAATATGTTAGTCCGCCACGAATCGAGTTTCAAATATCGGCTTACTTTAGTCGCGCTCATTCTGAACTGTGCAGCTCTGAAATAACAAGAAGAAATAATTCAGAAAGGAATCAATATAAATATTCAATGAAATTCTTACAATCTTTCTCATGGCTGGCAATTTGCCGGACGAATAGCAACGTTATGCATGTAACAACATCTAAACCTACCCCTTTGAAGCGGACTTACACGCTAACTTTTGGCTACCCCTTAACGAATACTTTTGACCCGTTATTCAATAAGACTGGGAGAACTCCTTTTTCCGGATACAGCCCCTTTACCCTTTAAGGGGTACTTAGCTTGATAACGCTTCAGCGGATGAAATTTACCCCTTATTCCAAATGCCTGCAGATGATAATTACCCCTTATTTGAAAGGCTTTCGTATGGTGGAAATTTCAGGAGCTGCTTATGGGAAATATGATTGCTGGGAAATTAATCACAACAAGATATTAAAGCATGATGTGTTTATTTATTTAAATGACAATAATATTTTAAAAACTTCAATTTTTTTTTAAATTTAAATTTAACCTGAATATGTTAGTCCGCCACGAATCGAGTTTCAAATATCGGCTTACTTTAGTCGCGCTCATTCTGAACTGTGCAGCTCTGAAATAACAAGAAGAAATAATTCAGAAAGGAATCAATATAAATATTCAATGAAATTCTTACAATCTTTCTCATGGCTGGCAATTTGCCGGACGAATAGCAACGTTATGCATGTAACAACATCTAAACCTACCCCTTTGAAGCGGACTTAAGCTTTTCGAAATAAGGGGTAATATTGACCCGACAAAATGACCCGTTATTTGACAGATCGTGGAGGTTCTCAATAACGGGTCAATTTTACGCCTTTAAGGGGTAGCCAAAAGTTAGCGTGTAAGCTTTTCGAAATAAGGGGTAATATTGACCCGACAAAATGACCCGTTATTTGACAGATCGTGGAGGTTCTCAATAACGGGTCAATTTTACGCCTTTAAGGGGTAGCCAAAAGTTAGCGTGCACGCTAACTTTTGGCTACCCCTTAAAGGCGTAAAATTGACCCGTTATTGAGAACCTCCACGATCTGTCAAATAACGGGTCATTTTGTCGGGTCAATATTACCCCTTATTTCGAAAAGCTTAAGTCCGCTTCAAAGGGGTAGGTTTAGATGTTGTTACATGCATAACGTTGCTATTCGTCCGGCAAATTGCCAGCCATGAGAAAGATTGTAAGAATTTCATTGAATATTTATATTGATTCCTTTCTGAATTATTTCTTCTTGTTATTTCAGAGCTGCACAGTTCAGAATGAGCGCGACTAAAGTAAGCCGATATTTGAAACTCGATTCGTGGCGGACTAACATATTCAGGTTAAATTTAAATTTAAAAAAAAATTGAAGTTTTTAAAATATTATTGTCATTTAAATAAATAAACACATCATGCTTTAATATCTTGTTGTGATTAATTTCCCAGCAATCATATTTCCCATAAGCAGCTCCTGAAATTTCCACCATACGAAAGCCTTTCAAATAAGGGGTAATTATCATCTGCAGGCATTTGGAATAAGGGGTAAATTTCATCCGCTGAAGCGTTATCAAGCTAAGTACCCCTTAAAGGGTAAAGGGGCTGTATCCGGAAAAAGGAGTTCTCCCAGTCTTATTGAATAACGGGTCAAAAGTATTCGTTAAGGGGTAGCCAAAAGTTAGCGTGTAGAATCGCCATCTACACGCCTCACATCTCTATCGCGAATTCACCTCAAAACGTTTGACATTCGCTTTGACGTTTGTCTTTGACAGTCAACCGGGGGCCGCGATCTTTCAGTTCGGTTTGTTTATATGTGACGGTGAGCGTTCTGCGATTTTTTCGGTCTCTCTCGAAGTGCAATTTTCTGCATACGGTCCAATTTTGCTGCTCCCTTGTGTCGGAAGTCGATTGTTTGAAGAAGAAAGGAAAAAAAATCGAACTTATAGTTTCGGAACGTGTTCGTTCGGTTTGAAAGGGTTGTGTAGGCGGTTTCCGTGCTTTTATTGGGTGCCAAGTTTACACGAGATAGGCAGACCATGTTCGAGTTGTTTTCGTCGGTCCCTCGGTGGGTTCGCGTGTCCGCCTTGATGCTCGGAATCGGTTTGGGGTCGGAAGTGATGTACGAGGGTTACCTAAGCTGGCGATCCTGGTGCGCTGGGCGCCGTGCTCGGCAACGGGCTTCGCAGCAAATGATCGAGGTGTATTTCGCGAACGAGCGATCGAGCCAACCGGATACGCCCGGAACGACGATGGCCAGCTTCACGACGGAACACATCCGCCGGATCGTTTCGCTGCTCGATAGAGCCCGGGTTTCGGTCAATCTTTGTATGTACATCTGTACGGTCGAAAGTATCGGCGACGCGTTGCTCCGGGCCACCAAACGTGGTGTCCAAGTGCGGATCGTCGGATGTTCCTCGATGGCGTACAGTTCCGGTTCCCAGATGATGAGGCTGGTGCAGGGGGGTGAGTATTGATGTAGTTAAATGATATGAAATAAGTTCTTTCAATGGGAAGCATGTAATAAATTTCCAACTATTTGTTAGAAGATAATAATTATTGTTTCACTGAGTGCTAATAAGATACAATCATTGTTGGTCCATTGAAGGTCAAAAATTATGTTAAGAAAACGTGAAATGAGTCATTCAAAGAATCGGGATTCGATGGGATCAAACTGGACGCCATAATACAGTGAGCGAAATAAGAATAGCACCACTATGTGTTTTGCTTGTTAAAATATGAATGATTGAAAAAAACGAAAATTTTCTTCCACAGTTTGTTCTGAATTGCTTAACGGATAAATCAAGCATAAGTTTAATTTTTTTGGACGTAGCAATTGGCGTTGAGGACCAAAAATGTGAAAAAAGGGTGCGAAATAAGAATAGCACCACCTGAGTTTTTCAACAAAAACAAGATTATTTTTCAAAATTTACTGTGTAAAAGTGAATAATAATGCTTCTACGCATTATTTGAATAGATAACTGCATTTTAAGTATTTTTCCAGAATTCCGAAGGTTTTCAAAGGTATTAAAAGGGGGTTTTAAGAGATGCTCCTCTAGCGTTTAGGAATTTGATACTAGAGCTATAATACTGTATCAAACTGCTTTATTTCTTCATTATCATTCATGAGCATGATGCAAATTGACGAAACATAAATTTTATGCTGAATTTGAATAAAAAAACAGGCTTCAAATTCAAAAATACTAATGTTTTTAAATAGTCAAACGCTATTTCTCTAGTTTCAAGTCATAGATGGCAGCACTATCTTGCAATTAAACCGAATTGATGCCCATTTTCGAATATCTGGGATTAATTTAGGTGTGCTGGATGATTTTGGTCAAGAAATAAGTACTTGGTACCATGTGACCGTCTTGGAAATTCTAAGATCACAATATCAAAAAATAAGAATTTCATCAAAGACCCATAGAAGTGAATTTCTTGGACCGATAATCAGAACAATTTTGTACTTTCCGATGGAGCTTGGTGAACCAGATAACTAACAGTATTATTGGTATGATTTGAATTTGAATCGGAAGTTGAGATGAGCAGGAATTTGGGCGGTGTTATATTCTTGTGTTGGTGTTTTTTTTACAAATCCGGAAAAGATTTCTGCAGCGTGAACTCCAACAAAACTGTGTTGGAAAACTACCTCGAAATGATGAATATGGGCCTAAATAAACCTGAAAAATCAATATTAAGACTTAATTTTGTTTTAACGGCAAGATAGTGCTGCCATCTATGACTTAAAACTGGAAAAAGTGATGTTTATTAAAAAAAAATCCAAGTTTATGAATTCCAACCTGTTTTTTTTGTGATTTAAAATAAACCGAAAATGTTTGATTCATCATTTCACGTCATTTTAATGAAGAAAGTAAGTAGTTTGGTAAAGAATTACAGTTCAAATATCAAATTCCTTAGTTCTAGAAAAGCATCTCTTAAAACACCATTTTAAAACCTATGAAAATCGTTGGAATTCTAGAAAACTCCTTAAAATGCAGTAAACTACTCAAATAATACGTAGAAGCATTATTATTCACTTTTACACAGTCAATTTTTAGAAATAATCTTGTTTTTGTTGAAAAAACACAAGTGGTTCTATTCTTATTTCGCACCCTTTTTCCATAGTTTTGGTCTTCAACGCCAATTGCAACGTCCAAAAAAAGAAAACGTATACTTGATTTATCCGTTATACAATTCAAAACAATATAGAAGAAAATTTTGGTGATTTTCAAACATTCATATTTTAACAAGCAAAACACATAGTGGTGCTATTCTTATTTCGCTCACTGTATTTTTTGTTACGCTTGTTCTATGGCAATTATTAAGCAAAACTGCTATGATTATTAGCGCTCATATTTCGGTTTATATCTGCATGTATAATATTAACATCAATCTTTAAGGAGAAAATTATTTTAAAAAACCGTCAAATTATGTTTCTCCTAGAATAAGAATAAAAGTTTCTTAATGTGCTATGTCTTAATCCACAAACCGAGATTAAATATTAACCCATAGCAATCAAATTATGCACTCAATCATTTAATCGAGGTATGTAATATCTATTTGGTTACAGATGTACTTTTTAAAACTTTAGGGGAGAATGGGGATACTTGATCCCCTTATCTTATTTTCATTATATCTTTTTTGGAAAATTTAGCAACACATCGTCTTTGGCATTTCCTGACAGCATGTAATTTCAAGTTTTGTTCCAAAAGTTTGAACGATACATGAACCCGTTGATGAACTAGAAGCATTTTCGTGGAAGTAAAAAAAAATGTGATTTTTAAGTTATGGGAGTTTTGATCCTTTATTGAAGGAGACTTGATCCTTCAATCCGTGGGGCCCTAGTCCTTTGAAAAAATCAAACAAAGTTTCAAACAAGAATGTCAATTGACTATTTTGTCATGTATTTTCTCATTTCAAAATTTATGAATGTCAGAAGAATAAAGTTCCAAAACTTAGTATCAACCCTAGTGTCATTGCATACTTTAAGGCACTATTTTTCTGAATTTAAAAGTAAATGAACTCTCTTAGCCCTTTTTCCAGAAAATTATTGTATGAATATCAGTTATTGGATAAAAAGTAACGCTGATGTGGTCTAGTGGATAGGCTGGCGCGAGTCTGGTAACCCAGGCGTAGTGGGTTCGATTCCCGGTATCGGCAAGAAAAACTTTTGGGTTCGAATCCCATAAGTTGCCGACGAGATGCTTGGGGAATAAGTAGAGGCCAGCCCCAGTCTCGAACCCACCTTTGTCCTTCCTCCAACTGGTATCAGGAGGGGTTGGTTTGTTATCTTGAACTGCATTCTGTCCATATCCAGCCGGAATGGATAATATAATGAAGTGCACGATGGTCTAACCAACGTCTCATGATCGCTTAATATTCTACGCTGCCTACTCTAAACTTTAAAGTTTTCTTCTAACTTCATTTCCAGCGTCAGCTCCCCGAGCTATTTTAACGCAACAAAAAAAATAATATCAGTTATTGGATAAATAATCGTAATCTGATTAGCAATGATCACGATCTATTTAAAAGACAAAAAATACCTTTTTAAACTCTACACCGAAAAAAAAATCATGGTAACCGTTACCAAATCCGAGGGTAAATTTAAAAATAAAAACAGATGGTTTTTTTTCGAGTACGTTTTTGTTTATCTTGAACAACAGATTGGTTAAAATTACCATGTGAACGTGTTATGGTGCGTTATGGCAGAATGACGGTCGATTTTACTATGCCATGGTATTTAAGACAAAATTATGGTAATTTATCCATGCATTCAATGAAATCATTTAAATTTTTAAAATGTTGGTTTATTTATTCATCACTGTTACTATCCCCGTAATTTTTTTTCACATATAATATTGTTGTCATTAACACTGGATCAGGAACTATATGCCAAAACCTAACTTGATGAAGGTTTCTTCGGCATTTTGTTTCCGGTGTTCCGCGGTTGTCCCGAGATTTTATTTTGGTCTTCTCGAATCGTTCCGTGCCCTAAAAATATAAAAAAAAGTTAAATATTGTGCAGAAATACTAATAAAATTTACTTACTCTTGAACATTTTATAAACTGTTGAAATTAGCGGCCGTTGATGACTTGCACTCCAGATTGTAATGGCCTTCTGCGGATAAATAAAACATAATATCTTTTGTGACATATCCCACACCAAAACACTTAACCTTAAAGATCGCGGCACATAGCACAAAATCAATATTGTTTCCAATGTTTCAACAATAAATTAAAATTCGAAGCCATTTCAATGGCAAGGAGGCAACAAAGTGCAAGATGACACAACTAATTGAAAGTATTTTGGCTATTGACAACCATGGTAAAATGTACCACAGTATTGTCACGATAACCAAAATTTTATATTCGAATGCACAAAACGTTCCGCATGGTAAAATTAAACCGCTTTTTATGT
Organism: Uranotaenia lowii; assembly: GCF_029784155.1. NCBI lineage: Eukaryota > Metazoa > Arthropoda > Insecta > Diptera > Culicidae > Uranotaenia > Uranotaenia lowii. The sequence continues at coordinate 5,074,906 of NC_073691.1, forward strand.
AGGTTTACCACATTTTCTTTTGACCCGCGTGGTAGCATTAACCAAAAGATCGTCAGAATAACCAAAACTTCATATTTATCAACAAATTTTGCGCATGGTAAAATTAAACCTCGTTTTTCATTAAGGTTTACCATATTTTTTCTGCCCCGCATGGTAAAATTAACCAAAAAGTCGTCAAAATAACTAAAACTTTATTTATATCGACTATATTAACGTATGGTAAAATTAAACATTTTTATTCATTTTGGAATACCATGATTTTTCTTTCAGTGTAGGGATCGATTGAGCCCATAATGAACATTTTAGAAAACTTTATCAGAAAAATGTTTACCATTGTTTTGAAAATATGGTATTATGAAGTTCATTTTACACTCTAACGATTTATGTATTGGAATATATATTTTTGTATTAATTTGTTGTTTTAACATTTTAAAGTGATAAAAAAGATCTTCAAGTCGCATTTTGTGAAATTTTTCAAACAAAGGTCAATAACCCAAAAAAATATTTTGTTAAATTTTTTTGAGCGTATAGCATAGTTGTTTTGCTCTATTAAGCACATTTTTCTAGAACATTTGATCCTTGTAATTCATTCCAGTTTCGAGATATAGCTAAGTATTCAAGTATCCCCAGAGATCAAGTATCCTCATTCTCCCCTAACCTTCCTTTGCGGTTAGGGACCCGAATTGTACCTACTTGATGCGATATCGCAGGACCGGTTGAAGCTAGGTACATGAAATTTTCTGACTTTGCCTAAATTAATTAGCTCTACTATTTCTCATTTTTAGATTTTTAACCAGAGTCACTCAGAAAAAAGGACATTAGGCCGGTTAGGGTCATAAAGATTCGGGTTACTGTTTTGGATATAAAATCGTAAATACTGAACCGTTTTTATAAACCATCATTTTGAAATTGTTCGAATGTCTGCTGACAGATGTTTTTAAAAAAAATCGGTTTTGTTATTGTGGTCTTCAGAAACCGACCTTAAAAAAGTAAAAAAAGTCCTTCAAAAATGCGTGCTTTGCAACGAACATAAATTGTTCTGCTGAAGACGTATTGAAAAATGTTTTATGGATATGAATTCAGATAGATTGAGAGTTCATATTTAAACAATAAAAGTGTTTGGTTTTACAGACTACTGCTGGTTATTTGAAAAGTTCTTGGAAAGTTTTTAAACTATGATTTTCTAACTTTTTTTCCATGGGAATCATAGACTTTTGAATGAAAAAGTTGCTTCATTTGTAACGAAAGTATAAATTTATTTTGAAGAAATTGATAGAATGACCAATGTTAGTATTATATTGAATTAATTTGAATGGTTTATTTATTTATAAGTGTACTATTTACATGATTGGTCAAACCGCTTGAGGAGTGCCTAAATCCTATACTTCTATACCTAAACTAATTTCAATGTATTCTAACAAAATTTCAATAACAAAACCAACTTTCTATATCACATTTGGCTTTTCTCTCATTTATAATCTTGAACAATATGGAAATTACAAGGAAAAGATAATATAAGATTTCAGAAGTGTTGACAAATTGCTAGTACTAAATCATAGAATTTCAACAAATTTATGACCAAATTCGAGGTACATATCGATTTTTGTTTTACGCTTTTTGTTACACCCCGCACAACTATTCTAAAACTTTAAATTTATTTATCAAATAATATTCTTCTTCTTGGTCTTTTTCTTCTTCTAACACCAACATGGATAAAACTTTTATGCATTTAGAAAATGAAAAAAAAATCGTGCTTCATTTTTCTTTACAACATAGTATCGGGTACATATCAAGAACATGCAATGCAGAAACTACTACGGCCAGGCCAACCAAGTGATCATAAAAAGAACAAAAAATGGTTTGAGAAGAAATTTTGCACACAGAGTTTTTACAGAATAGAATTGTTAGCATTTATTGTCGAAGGTCAAAATAAAGTAGTCGTTCATAGAAACTAAAAAAGGAAGGTTTCAGTTAATTATTTTGAAATTATTAGTTTTTTGAACAACAGCAAACAAAAAGCAGTTCGCACGGGACCATCTTATAATGAAACAATATATGTAGCTGATTGGTTATAGAAATAACTCTAAAACTATACCTATACAAAGGAAAAAAGTTAAATGTGCATATAAAACAACCCATTTGCTTTTAAATGCTATCATTTTATCAGAAGAGGTGTTTGTTTGTGACTCACACACACAAACTGTGAGTCTTCGAATAAACAGATATTTTGAAACTTTAAAACTACATTTTAAGTAATATAAAAAAAATCTCCAACTACAAACCAAATTTAACCTATTGAAACTTAATTTATAGGCTTTCCAACGTAGAAAACAATTTTCATATATTTTAATTTCAGACTTAATTAATGATGATTATCTGCAAAAATTTCATGTTGATAAAAGTTACTTCGGTGATCAAAGTTCCCCCAGTTTACGGTACGTGAAAATCCAGGGGAATTTAATTTAACTTTTTCGGCTGACTTTATATCTAAACTGCGTAAGTAATCGTTGTTATTTTTAACGAGAATTATTAATGTAATGCGAATTCGTCCAGATATTGCATAGACACAGATTTTGCCCTGATTACCCAGAATACCGAGATTTCACAGACTTTCAAAATCGAATGTAGAAATCAATATGAATGTATCGAATATAATTCAATAGTACCAGATTATACTGGAAATCTTGCCTGCATGCATGATTATTTCGCTAATCATTTATTAAAAATTAATATTGTAGTTAGATCGGCGATTACGTGGTAGAAAAATGTGGATGCTGTTTTCTTTACTTGAAAATAAGCAAATACGAAACCAACAGCGTTCAGTAATTTTATTTGAAATAGACATTCTTCTTTTACATCAGTGTGATTTTTATTATTTTACTCATATTTTCTTCAAAGATTCATAATTTAAATTTAAAATAAGGATTCAGACCACAAATTTAAAAAAAAAAACTTCAAATACATTGTTAAAAATTTATGATTCAAACTTCAGAAATTATTTTAGGGATTCATAACACTGTGTTTCCAATTGTGAGTTCTTAACTTGTTTTTCAGCTTTATTATTTTCATTTCTGAATTCGCAAATACAAATGTTGCAATTCAAACAAACATTTTCTTGAGAGTTGAGGATTGGAGTATAAAATAATTTAATAACTGAAAACTCAGACTAAAGAGTTGTTTATCCCAAATTCTAAATCCACAACTCAACACATCAGAATTCGAATTCAATTTTTACAGTATTCAATTAAGTTTCATGAGTATGAAATTATGAATTTTTGAGCACGAACTTTTTGTGAAATTGTGGACTTTTAATTCAAAATTCATAATTGCGAGTTCAGTATTGTTTACAATAATTTTTTTTAAAGTGAATTAGAAGCTCACAATTTTGATTTAAGAATTTTTAATCCCAATGAAATATTTCAAAAATCAACTTCAAAAACATTCACACTTCTATAAAAGTAGTATCTATGTATGTCAAATTTATGTTATAGTAAAAATCAAAGAAGATGCCACCGAAATTATTTTACAAAACGAGGATTCTTAAAAATATTTGAAATTATTTCTGATCTAGGGCTCTGTTTGTAACTTTGAAAAGTTAAAAAACAATCAAAATGTTAAAGACAATGACTTAGCTATGAATTATGTAAAAATATTTTTACGTATCAGTACAAACGACCAGGAGAGCCATGGATTTTGTTCGATTTAGGGTCAGGTGCGTGAAGCTAGCAAGTCAGCTACAAAACGTTTGAAAATTTGGTCAAATTCCGACAGCTTTTAGTAAATTCGGAAAATGTTGCTACAAATTTTTGAAAAACCTCATAAAAAGCATATTAATTGATTGAAGAGATTTTAATTTATGATTGGGTATATAAAAAGTGGGAAGGTTTGATTAAAAAAATTAAAGAAATCACTATATCAATATTTGATAAAACTTAAATTTAAATTTTTAAAATCGGTTCAATCAAGAATGTGAGTACAGCGCTGCTGAGAATAAATGTAACCTCTTTTAAAAAGTGAGATTTTTTTTCCGGTAAATTCAGGATATTGGCAAAAACTTCCATGTGACCCTAAAATTTTTATATATGATTTAGAAGATTTATTTTTCAAAATTTCAAAATTTCAAAACTTGTATAATATTTTCTCAATGCCAAAGTATTCTGCAGATATGGGAATTTTAAAATGATGTCTTTTTCGGAGGATTTCTGTTCAAAGCTTTCTAAGAGATCATCTACTATAGCTCTAGCCATTCCTAAAATATCGCGTCGGGTCATATATAGACCCTAAATAACCCAGAAGAAAGGTTCAACTGTAGAATGACAAACTCAAATACTATTGAACAAATCTTATTGTTTGTTCGGTCCATATTTCGGATAAAGCTGAGTTTAGATTCAAAACTTTAGTTCTTTAATGTTTTCCAAATTCCTACTGTTTTCAGAAATATTAAGATAATTAGACACAGCAAAAGATTTGTTTTAGCTTTGAGGCGTTATATTAGACTGAATTATCAAGAATGGACGTTCAGCATCAAAAAGACGTACATTGTCTTTAAAATCTAAAAGTTACGCTTTAATTTTCTTAGCGGCCCACCACACTCCCCCAGCCCCATACCAAAAAGCTCATTTGAGCCCCCTGGTAATGGACGCTTACTGTTCTCAGCATGTCTGGCAGCAAACAAGAAAATAACGTTAAAAACTCAAACGCGGACAAACTTTAATCATGCTGAGAACGTAAAAAATATTATTTACTACGAGGTAGTATGAAAAAATAAAAGAGAATTTTACTCAATGGATCTCAGTGGAAGAATATTCCTTTGAAGAGATCCATTTTAATGATTAACAAATTAATTATTTATTTATAAGAATTGATAATAAAAAACTAAAACTAAATAATTAGAACTAAATTTACTGCTAAGAAAATTATCAAAAAAATAAAAAATTGCTAAATTAGTGGTTGGTTATTGATTTAGATTTACTTTGAAGAATTGTATTAGTTTGATCTTAAAAATGTTTCTACTAGAGCTGTTTTTTATATCTTCTGGAAGGCTGTTGAACTTCGTAGGACCAATGAAAGAAATTCGACGTTTACTAAGACAGGTAGAGGCTGTGCTGCGCATAAGATGGTGAGATTGACGGGTATTATGAACTCTCCGGCCCGCATTAAATATCAAGTTTTGGTTATGGTTAGACGAGTGCAGATTATCGAATACGTAAACTACGGTTTGCAAATCGCACAGTTTAGAGAGAGGTAATATGTTATGAGATCTATCGGAATAAAGTAAATTGGTTGGGTAAAGACGGGGAAGATTATAGATTGTTTTAATGCATCGATTCTGGAGGGTTTGTAAACGGGAGAGGAGAGACAATGGTGCTCTACCCCAAACCGCTATCAAATGATATAGACGGGAGTGTATGAAGGCAAAATAGAATTTCAGTAAAACATTTTTTTTTTCTTTTTTGATAGGAGTTTAACCCGTTAAGGTCATTCTTCCTCGGTTCAGTAAAACATGACGTGGAACAAATGCTTTTACTCTCCATAAAATACCGCTAAAAGATTATATTTGTTTTTGCAATTGATCAATGTGGAAGCGCCGCGAAAAAGTTTCGTCTAGAGCTATTCCCAAGTACTTGAAGTTTGTTACCTTTTCAATTATTGTAGTAGATAGTTTAGGATCGTTGTGTGGTTCGATTTTTTTTCCGAGGAGAGTGAAAAATCATGTACTTTGTTTTAGCAAGATTTAAGATCAAGAGGTTGGCGGATAAATAACTATTAAGAACTCTTAAATCTTCTTCCATATGGCTGATGATTATATTGGAACAGTTTGTGGGATAAAAGAGAGCTGTGTCATCTGCAAACAGGCGGGTTGTACCGTGTAACGGCAACTTACTGAGATCGTTTATGTAAAGTAGAAAGAGTAAGGGTCCGATATTGCTGCCTTGCGGAACACCAACCTCCAGCTTTTCTAGGGAGCTCTCCCTTACATTCAACCAGTTTCTTCGAGTTTTCTCAACAATTGTCTAATAAATTCACGGTGCACTACACATCCACTTTCATTCAATTTACGAGATACAGTTTCCTACATTCCTGTTTTTTGTTCTATGTCTATCCAACAACTAAATTTTGACAAACTTAGGGTGAATCATTTTCTTCAAAGCTTTCTGTTGTTCCCGTGTGAGCGAGGAAATCATTGCATCATGAATTAACTTCGACTCCGTTTAGGAACGGCAGTAAATATCTACTAGCAGGGTAGCTCGATATTGGGGGATGTAATACAAAACTTCAAACAAGATGAAGAAGCCCATCATCACCCGACACGAACCATTCCATCTTCAAATACCTATGCAGGTATATTCAAATCTCGTAACGGCTAACACACAAGGTGTGGCGACTTTATTTTGTAATGTTTTTGCAAATAGATAGGCAAAATCACTGCTGCAACTTGGATCGTGTGAGGTGCATCACTATAATACTAAATATGAACCGACAGAGCATCGAAGTTGCATTCTGTTTGACCAGCTGATAGGGGGAAAAAATAGCAGCAACGACAGTGCCTCGACCGTTATCAATCGATTGCATTTGGGCCCGCCGCCGTGCAGTTATTATCAGGCAAATGACCTGGCTAGCGAAAAAGGTATAGAAAAAACTCAACCATCACAGAAAAAAAAATGGCTCAATGGAGACTGTTATTACAATTGCAGCACGTTTCGGTTAGTGGTATTTCTGTTGTTTTTATATGGAAATGTAAAATAACTGAAATTTTCTACTTCGTGATACTTTTTAGGAATTGAAATGATTTTAACAAATTTAAAACCAAAAGTTGTTAAGTCAAACAGTTAGTAAAAATAGTCATCACACATAGTTTAAACTCAAAGTACCTAACGAAGTTCGATGTACATACTATCGACTTTGTAGAGTTATTTAGGAGCAACCATATCAATTATCTACCTATACTTAGAAATCAAAATGCAAAATTGCATATCTTTTTCCACTCCCAAAAATTTGCGAAAAGAAATCCTTATCTTAACCTTTCAAACATGTGACACTCCACTGAGAGGTGCAGCAAAGCTCACAGTCGGTCGTCGTTGCACTTTATCGTCAGCCAGGTTTCGTTCCCGTTTTGGGATTGTTGTTTTTCCTTCATCCATTCTCTTCATGAGTACGTACAATAACGACTACTAGTAGGAGAACGTTGCTTTCTGTGATGCACGTCTGTTCGATTCCATGTCCATGAGGAGTTGATGCATCGCATATACAGACTGCGCTGCGCTAATGAATGCTGCTAATAAAATGTGACGGTCATTGTCGCGATAAAAGTAGTATAATGGCACCAACAGCAACCAAAAAAAAAAAAAGAATTATAAAAAACGCTGCAATTTGTTCCGACTCAACAGACGAAATAATTATCGTTGGCTGGCTGGAAACGGTCCGACGACGAGCAATCGATTTCATTACCTTTCTGATGGTTGCAGTTTTTATTGATCGACGAGATTGTGGTGCAGTTTGGGATTTCGGATGAAATTTAGCAAATATCAGATTGAAGAAGAGTATTTTAAACTTTAATCGAGGTTTTCTTTTAGCATTTTAAAGTTCCTGATTGTTTTTCAATTTCAAAATGTACAAATTTCATTTTTATCATATACATGAGATTGAACAGATAGGGTAAATGTACCCAATCTTGGCCCCTAAGGCATGGTTAACTAGATTTCCCATGGTTGTAGTCTTCTTGTAATGTGTACCTTCGAAAGTCTTCGACAAATATGGCTTACTAGCCTGAAAGGCAGTAAAAATATGTCCTTGCTTGAAAGCGGTTGATAATTTGAGATAAACTTGATCAAACTATTGATTGAAATGCTCCTTATTTTAGCCCCCGCGCCGAATGTTGGCCCTTCATGTGTTCCTTAAATTGGCCGTCTCTAGAAGAAACTGCCTCACTAATACAACAACAGCCCCCACGAATTCATCGAATATATCCCGGAAGGAAACACAACAATGTTCTGTATTGTTTTCAAAAAGTCGGAAGTACGAAATGTCAATCAACTTTTAGAATTGATATTGCATGTAGGATGATAATCTTACGTAAAAAAGTTTGACTTGTTTATTTCAGTTTTTGTGTGTTTAAAATATCTATTATAGGAATGATAATTTAAAACAAATAGATTCCAAATTATTGCACTGGTTAACATATATATGTTTATTAATGAAGCAGACAAATCGTTCGCTCAATTCTCAATATGCAATCACGATAGATCTATTGAAGCTAACAGGTTAACATAAGATAGTAAAAGTTCATATTTCTTTTTCATTCCACTCCCTTAAAAGGAGGACCGACATTTTAGAAACCATTTAGTGGTGTTATAGAGTACCATTCTCTGGCCATATCGTCAAAACGAAGAAGAAGAAGAAGAAGAAGAAGAAGATCGCCGGCTGCCGACTGCCTCTTGATGCCGTTTTCACGCATACATGCATACTTCTATTTGTGGAATTGCATGCCAAGATAAGACGAAAAAAATGTTTATATTTTCTTCAATTCTAGATAGAAAATGTACGTTGTTTGAAGTAAGTTATAATTTTATATTTTTTGCCATGTTTTGCTGTTACCAACGGTAATTTTTAGTGATTTTTCCATAATGAACTGTGTTTTGAAAATCAATCCGAAGATGGCAATTTTGATTTTTTCCGAAGATCATAATTTTATTGGCAGTTTGTCATGCGAAAAAAAAATATTACGTAGTCATTTGGATTTAATTGTGGACAAATGCTATGCAGAATGTTGCCATATGCGATTTTCTTTTATGTTTGATTTTTATTCATTTTTAGTCGTATGTTTGACATGAAAATCACCTAAATGCATTTTGGCATGCCAAGATAAGGAGCATGCCAAGTTAAGGCTCACTTACCCTACCTCTCTTCTACCATTATTAAATTTTTTTCGTATCATCTGACGGTCTTTAAAGAAAATGTGTGAAGTTACAACAAGATTTATAAAACCAAACTTTTGTGGCAACAACAACATGGTGATCGGTGGATCGCTCTTCCCCCATCGACCAGCACATAAGGTCACTTGGGTATCCCGAGATGGCCGAACAGAAAATCAAATTGACCACATCTGCATCAGCCGAAAATGGAGAAGGAGCCTTCTTGATGTCCGCAACAAACGAAGCGCAGACATTGCATCTGACCATCACCTCGTCCTTGGCGAGATACGACTGAGAGTTGCACGTGTCCAACGGCGCGAGGAGAAAGTCGGGTGTCGATACGACGTCCGCCGGTTGGAGAATCCAGAGGTGAAAAGGGCATACGTTGAACAGCTAGAATCCCGAGCCTCGGAGCTGCCGACAGACGGAACAGTCGAAGAACAGTGGTGCGGAATCAAGAATGCCTTTATCACGACGAGCCATGCTACTCTCGGTAAAGTTTGTGGAAGACGAAGTGAATGGATGTCGGATGAAACCTGGAGGATGATCGATGATCGGAGAAAGGCGGAAGTCGGAATTGAGCAGGCATGTACCGGGTCAGCCAAAGCAGCCGCCCGCTTACGATATGCGGAGCTGGAAAAGGCAGTTAAACGAGCTTGTAGACGAGACAAGAGAGCCTGGACAAACTCCCTAGCCGAAGAGGGAGAAAGAGCCGCCGCCATTGGAGATATCCGATTATTATATGATATTTCTCGCCGCCTTAGTGGTGCAAGGACTAATGCAAGAATGCCGCTGAAAAACCGAGCAGGTCAGCTGCTGACAGATCGAACAGATCAGCTCAAGCGTTGGACTGAGCATTTTGATCAACTTTTTCGAGTTACAAATAGCAATGGCCAACAGAACCCGCAGCTCGAGGCGCCCACAGTAAGTCGCATTAATGGCGTCAACTCGGAAGCGCCCTCGCTGGCTGAAATAGAAGCGGCAATCAAGGACATGAAATCCAACAAAGCGCCTGGAATCGATTGCATTCCTGCTGAAATGCTCAAAGCCGACCCTGCCTTGTCAGCACAAATGTTGCACCGTCTATTCGCTGACATTTGGGATACTGCAACATTCCCGGCCGACTGGATGCAGGGTATCCTCGTAAAGGTCCCAAAGAAAGGAGACCTAACAGAGTGCGGTAACTGGCGTGGCATAACTTTGATCTGTACAACCCTCAAAGTACTCTGCAAAGTGATCCTGAACAGGATCCAGGAGAAAATCGACGCTACACTCCGACGGCAACAAGCTGGATTCCGATCCGGACGATCATGTGTGGACCACATCACAACGCTACGAATAATACTGGAACAAATCAACGAATTCCAGGACTCTCTTCTGCTGGTGTTCGTTGATTTCGAAAAAGCATTTGACCGACTGAACCACGAAAACATCTGGGCTGCTCTTAGACGACGAGGGGTCCCAGAGAAACTAGTCCATCTCATCGAAGCACAGTACGAGACATTTTCGTGCAAGGTCTTGCACGACGGTGTCTTGTCCGAACCAATCCCGGTAACTGCTGGAGTGAGACAAGGATGTATTTTGTCACCGCTGCTTTTTCTCATCGTAATGGATGAGATCTTGACTGGATCGATTGACTGTAGACCAAACCGAGGATTGCCGTGGAATCCTTCAACCATGGAGCAACTGAACGACCTTGACCTGGCAGACGATATTGTTTTGCTCGCCCAAACACAACAAGACATGCAGAGCAAACTCGACGACCTCACCGAAAGCTCCAAGGCAGCAGGTCTCAAAATCAATGTCGGAAAGACCAAGTCGATGGAAGTCAATACAGAAAATCGTTCCAATTTCGTGGTAGCTGGACAACAGGTTGAGACAGTGGAGTGCTTCCAGTATCTTGGTAGCCAGATTACGCCTGATGGTGGGACCAAGAAGGACATCGAGACCCGGATTAGAAAAGCTCGATTTGCGTTTGCGAGTCTCCGAAACATCTGGCGGTCACGCCAGATCTCTCTACGAACTAAGATCCGAATCTTCAACTCAAACGTCAAATCCGTATTGCTGTACGGGTGTGAAACTTGGTGCACATATGCGGTGACGACGCGAAAACTGCAAGTTTTTGTGAATCGCTGCCTGCGGAACATCATCCGCGCTTGGTGGCCTGGCAACTGGATCTCAAACGTTGGACTTCATCGCCGGTGTCATCAAAAGGCGCTAAAAATCGAGATTCGGGAACGTAAGTGGAGATGGATTGGGCACACGCTGCGAAGAGATGAAAACGAGATTTGCAGAGGCGCTTGACTGGAATCCAGATGGGCATCGAAGAAGAGGCAGGCCCAAAAGCTCGTGGCGGCGAAGTCTAGCCGCTGAAATCCGCACAGTTGACGAGAACCTCGGCTGGCAGCAAGTGAAGACGCTGGCTCCGGATCGCCAGCAGTGGAGATCTTTTATCTCAGCCCTATGCGCCGGTCAATCGGCGCTGGACCCTTAGGTAGGTAGGTAAACTTGTAGAGCAATGCGCAGAGCCAATAAGTGGATTTTGTAGTTCCGCTAGAACAAATGGTGTCAAATTTCCATATAAACTTAAGGGCCGTTGAGCAAACCTCTTGCTAGGCCAAAGAATGAGCCTCAAGGGTTTGAGTTCGGAACATAGCCCTAATTTCAGACAACTCAACTTAGAAAGTCTTGGATAATTCACCCTAAAATAAAAAAATAAAATGAAGTGATAATGAAACCCAAAGCAACATTCTTATTTATTTCGACTTGCCAGTCAGATAACTTAACCAGTGCACCAACTTAATTGCACGAAAACTTGTATGGAATAAAATTGCATATTATATCAATGCACAACACCTATAAATCAAGTATTTTTTACCGAAAAAATTTATAAGTTATGCAAGTTATTTTGGCTTCTAAAGGAAAATAAAATGAAACAAAAGTTTCTTTTTTATTTCTTTTTATCTCATTCGAAAAAATATTGGAGTTTTAAACAACTCTTAACCAAAACTTAACCATAGTAAATTTTAAAAGCGCGATAATCAAAACGTTTTCCGGCCTTTTACAACGTTTTGAAATTAATTTAAATCTTCAATATCAAAGTCTCGAAGGAAGGTTCTTTTGTTATGTTGAAAAATTATAATGACTTTTATATAAAATTTTCTAAAAACTGAAATTAAAGTTTTTTAAAGCGTTTTATCTTTGAAACCAGAACATCTAGGTAAAACAGGAATTCTGGATTGAATTGGAGATTTAAAAAAGTGATTGCCAAATTCTACATCTTACATGCGAGATATCACCAAAACTGCAGGTGATAGACAAAATCTAACAAAAGATACAAACTCCAAAATAGCATGTTACCTCACATTTGAAAAATAAATATAGAATGCAAAGCATGGACCATCTTAAGTCTGGACGCATTAAAACGGGTCTATCTCGGAGCAATATAAACGAAATAAAAATGTTTTGTACTCAAAATGTAGGTTTTTTTATTGCACTTTAAAGGAAAAATAATAAATTATTCCGTCCTACCATTCTTCTTCATCTAATGCTTGACAATTGCCCAATACTTTTCGATCGGGCGCAATTGAGGGCAGTTGGGTGGGTTGATGTCCCTTTCGACAAAATACATCCCGTTGTCACATGATGCCCATGCTTCATATGGGAGAAGACGAATTTATAGTTTGCATGGTAAAGCTAGAAAATAATATTCAGTCGAATTGGAACGATTTTGTCCTGTATTCTCATTCAATGAAATCCTCAGATTCAGACTCTGATAATGTCTTCCCGAATTTTGTAATATTTCACAGTGATTGAAATCCTCACCAATTTTCTCATCAGAGACATTCAAAATACACACTTTGAGGCCTCGCATAGCTATACAGGAGACCTACATATACATTCATTCATACCTCCCCCCATGAGGAGGATCTGCTCTGAGAGACACTATTCGTTTGATGCCCCGAACGAACTCTCTCAACGTTCGGTTGCTACATGATGCATGAAGAAGACGAGGCACACATACTCATTTACGTTCCTTCAATTTGAATAGCTCCAGCCGATAGCTGTAGTTGAGGAGAACATCTTCAACCTCGCCGCATAGGTTGAGGCAACAACAAAAACAACCGAACTTATTGCGTTGCACGGCCCGCAACGTATAGTGCAAAGAGGGGGGAGGAAAAAGAAACGAAAAAACTAGCTGCCTGCGTGCGGTGGCTGTGCAATAATAGCAATAGCAGAAAAACCTCACGCATTCGATCCAGGCACAAACCAGGAGACTTTTTTTTTTTTTTTTTTTTTTCTCAAGGGTTTTTAAGCAACAATGCGCAAACCAGGAGACTCGGGTTCGCTCTGCCTTTTGAATTCGCTTCCCTCAAGCTTTTAACAGGAGATGAGTGAGAGCCATTCGTTTGGTTTTTTGGATTCGCTGCCTCGAATGTATACTGCTTCTTGAAGGCGGGCCATATTGAGAGCGTATGCATCATCGGTTTTGTCGTTTTCGCTGCCTCAAAGCAACCTTTGCTTCCGAGTAAAGCAGTGAGCGAGAGAAGGTTGATCAATTCATGCTCAGCAAAATTCAATCACTGATATTTCATCAATTCTAGAGTTTTTTTTGATTAGGTCGTATGAGCCACCTGACCTGTTTCGAGAAAATTGCTGTTTATGTTTTGTAACAGATTTTTAATTCTAGAATTTTCAATATCGCCCAGAATTGACTGAAAACTTGATATGCATTGCAAAAATAGACAATGTGACAATTTGCCAAATACCCCGAAATGATCATAAAAGAAATAAGACTCACGTTTTAATCCCTGCAGGGCTTTGGGGCGTTGACTGGATCTTCTCGGGTGATAAGCGCTCTACAGAATGGCACTGCAGTTGTGGAGCGGGCCTTGTCCACGAGTCTACCTCCATTCCAGTGTTATAAATTCCTTTCCACTGCAGCAGAAGTCTGTAATCGGTGCCGCAAGAGACTGTGCACCCTGTTACTGTTCGACTAGGAATTGCTGGTTACTATATGTATGTGACTCCCATAGCCATTTGAGATGTGCAGGAGATCATCCAAAGCATTTTGATTTGTGTATTGGCTGCCACTGTGGGGGGAAATATGAAACTGAAGTTAAAAAATCAAAAGTATAGTGCAAATTTGACTTACCCGGAAATAAATTGAAGTTATTTATACCTTATTTACACCACCGCGATAGCTAAAACTACTCTCACAACGATTGTCGTTTAAATAACTATACAATAAATGTTAACAAAGCATTTTCTGCAAAAATGCAAAAGGTCGCTTAAACCACCACACCGAACTGTTGTTTTGCGACTATTTGCATGCACGGCAATCCGGTGGGATGCAAAAAGTCGTTAAAACCAAATTGCACTCGAAAATGAGAAAGTCATTATACGTCTTAATTTCAAATCATGTTCTAAAATTTACTTATTGATCAAATGAAACCAAATTTTTACCGGACCTAGAAAACATATTTATCAATCATTTGCAACGATTATCTCAATTTTGTTTTTATTGGTTCATACGACCTAATCAAAACAAACTCTAGAATTTATTTTTGATCTGATGAGATATTTTGGACAGATTCTTCATAGAAACGACATTTCAGAAATAATTGAACATCTTATACAATTATTTTTAATCAAAGTTAATTATAAATTTTAAAAATGGATTGTCATTGTATTTTTATTGCTTTGTAAATGTTGAGAATTTGCACAAAAAAACATCTTTTCCCAATATTTTCCACCATGACATTAATAATTACAAAAAAATTAAAAAATCATTTTTTTCTCCAAGATAATGTTTCTATTCATCACCGTTCTCCATACATAGGTATCGTCCTTATTTTTAGAGCGAATAAATTTAGTATTAACTCCTGTCAAAACTGTGAAAGGCGGTTAACTGTTGATAGTTTTCAAAAAGATTGACGAATACTCGAAACGGTTAAAAAAATGTAAAATTCTTTGTTATCTAAATTTCATCCGTTAAAAATTTAAAT
>NC_073691.1:5090325-5095864 GCF_029784155.1 Uranotaenia lowii
ATATCCGCATACATATATCTGAACTCCTTGATTTGGTACATGTTACGGCTCTGAATGACCATCCAAAAAGCTCCAAATTCCACCGAAAACGCAAGAGAAGTCGCTCGAGATCTGCCACAGCCCTTCTCACCAAAATAGATAACAGGTAAGAATAATTTTCGATTTACATAGTTGAACCGAATATTCAGCACAAAACTGATTGAAATTTCAGGTGTTAATTTTCCTAACGAAGAGCTGGTCAGTTCGGTGCAACGTCTAGGGCAATCAAATTCCGAGCTGCTCTAGGGACTTTTGCAGCCATCAGGGAAGCTTGACACAACATTATTGGCTAGAGCATGGCTGACTCGCTAATTTTGAAATACTCAGAGCCCGACTCCATTTTACTCAGACATCGCCTTTTCTATAGCGCAGCCGTCGCTTGATCTAAAACGACTCAGTTTTCCGAGTAACGGCTACTCAGACGACTCGAAAATTGGCACTCAGCGAATTCGAGTGCTTGTAGGCGACAACTGAGTAAAGTTGGATCAGTTTGTGCGAGGCAGTCGACTTTGTTTGTTTTCGACAACAAAGAATTAGGAAATTTTCATGGTAAATGTACATTTTTAACGTTAATCTTATAATAATAACATGATTTTGGTTATTTTACAGGGAATTGCGATGATTTCTTAACGAATCCGAGGTGCATCAAACATCCGTCGGGGAGAAAATGAAATGGATCAACGAAACGGATTTTTTTTTAATAAAGATTTTTCAAATAAAATATTATGACTTGTTTTCTATTGCATCAACAAATCCATCATTCTTCCCAACAATTGTACAGGTTTTTACTTTTTCAGTATAAAAAATCCGGTCAAAAATCGCTCCGAAATCATTCAAGCATTCTGAGTAACCCTGACTCAGAAGTCGCGAAAAGGGCAGTTAGTCAGTTCTGAGTAAAGGCCGTTTAGTCAGAACTGAGTAAGTGCGGTTTTGGCGACAACTGAGTAACCGTCACTCTGAACTGAGTAGCTGAAAGTTAGCGAGGAGCAACCCTCGACCCTCGGGACAGTATTGTATTTTATTTCGAAATTGCAAAATTCTTCCTAGATTGTTGCCGAAATTTGTTTAAAAGATTTTTAAAATATAATTTTTCTGGAATTTCGGCAACCTTTGAAGGATTAAAAATCAGTGCTTCGAGGAAAAAAATATACTGAAGATTTTTTTTTTCGAAAACATGTTTAAAGAAAAACAATAAATTTTAAAAAGATTCAACGTCCAAAGATGAAAAGATATTGGTTGCAACAAAATGTTCCTCTTTTCTAAATGTTTGCTGTGGTTTTATAGTTTCATAAGACTTCTAAATAAAAGCGATGAAGAGCTGAGTAGTTACCATTAAATTTAACAAAAATGATCTCAGGAATGGAACGAAAATTTTAATATTAACCTTCCAAAGCCGTTCGCTAAATATCCGTTTCGGGGAAATATGCGTTGTAATTTGATTTCGTTCTCCTGGCTGTAAATGTTAACCGATTTTGATGATATTATATTCATTGTGTAGGTAATTTATTCTAATTACTCATCATTTCAAAATAAAGTCGATATGAATTACCAGGATTTCAGAAACTGGTTCAGAAAGTTAAAAGTCCGAGAAATCAATTTTGTTTTTAAAATACTCATAACTTCTGACAGCTTTTCTGTATTTAATTATTTCATTGATGTTTGAAATTGTCAAGAATCCATCTATCCGACAATGTATAAATATGTTGGGGTCCAATGAAAGTTTTTACCGCTATGACAGATTTTCCGGTAGAAAAAAGTCCTACTTAAAAAAAACGACATCCAGTTTTTGCTTTGCTTAGCTGTATTTCATTTCTCAATGAACCGATTTTAAAAACTCAAATTTTAGTTTTTTGACGTTAATTTGATCACTATTTTCATAGAACATACTTGGTCTGTAAAAACTACCAGTTCATCAGTATATTGGAATGATGATAAAGATGTTTGAAATGTGCGCTTCGGGTCATATTGACCCGAACGGCTTTGGAGGGTTAAAAATCATCATGATGTTAATGGATCAGGAAATGAATGTTCACGATTATTGAAATTGAATAAATAAAATAAATAAAAAATAACCACATAAATTACCTAAAAATAAGTGATTTCTAAACCATGTCAATTTCAGCTGGTATTGTGAAAAAAAAAACTTTTCGAATTCGATTGATTTTTTCTTGTATCTGTAAAAAACATTTTTTTGTCTTGGCTATGAAAAAATTTAAGGTTTTTTTTTGATTTCTTTATTAAAATGACAATCATTAAGTTCCGCAGAATACTGATATTATCGCGCCAGCCCTAAATTTTACCTCGGAAGTTCGGACTTCCGACAAAGGAAAATGAAGTTTTACATTTTTGGAAGTGTGCGTTCAGCTATCAGTTCACCAGCGACGTTTAAAAAAAATATTTAAATGCACAATAAGTGTAACTTCAATTATAAAAAAAATTATAAACTAAAATTTATCCTTATTATCAAAAGGTTGCTCACATCTGAGCTGGAACCTTAAACGGCAGGACATCTTCGCTGAAGACGCAGAGTTTTTCGGGCGGTAGCAGAAGACTCCTCGTCGAACAGGCCGTGGACTAGCCGCTGCTGGCTTACTCGATATCCCCCTCTCAGCAGAACTATTACTTTTCATCTTCAACTCGAACCAGGGGAGCATCCATTTGTCCCGGATTTGGGATAGTTTTAATGTCCAACTCGATGTATAAACTGGCCTGGTCGTGCGTGACAAAAACGGACGCCAGACATTAACAGAGGTTCAGCGATCATGTTGAGTTTTTTTTTTGAAAGGCTAGATAAAAAATAGTGAAAAGGTATTTATAAAGTTTTAACACAGCGTTACACTGACCTACCGATTGGAAGATGCTGTCCTTTGCGGAGTAGTTTCGGATTGTGAAGAAGCTTCGAACTAGAAGTTGAAATAGTTGCTGTAGACGACCCTTTTTTCGGATCCTAGCGACTTTCTCATAGCACACAGAATTTCACAAGAAAGTTGCTCGGTTCGTGTGCCCGTCTGAAAAAGTTTGGTCTGGAATTAAAAGAGGACTAATGATTGCTGGTTCGAACTGATTTCAGTTTAACATTTTCAATTACCTCTATTCAAACGACTTCAACATTGGTTTCAAAATGAAAGCCTGAAATTTCCTGAAAGCGCAGCAACATAATTTAAGATCAGAAGGAAAGGAATCAAAGCAAAACATAACGATTGCTACACGACAGTCGAAAATAGCTTACTGTGATTTTTTTTTAAACGGGCAGAGATACCAACCACTACTCACCGCTCGGTTGTTAAGAATTTATTAAGTCAAAAGTACGTAGTTTTAGGTAGGTAATTTTAATTAACTGAGAAGTTTTCAAATAGGGTAGATGAGGTTATAACAGCTTTAATAGGCAGAGAAACAAGGTCTTTGAAACAAAACAAACCAATTTTGTTTCAAAACTTTCATTTTTTTAAAACAGACTCCTGTATTATTTGAATCGAAGAATTAAGGATTTAATTAAAAAAAAAATGAATGATTTTTTTCCTATCTTAATACTTCTGCACTTTGATTTAAACCAATTCTTTGATTCGAAACATTCTAGAACAACAGTCCCTATAGAAACAAAGCCCTAAATAATTGGTTCAATTGCTAGTTTTTATTTAGTTTAGTTTAGTTTAGTTTCTTTATTCAGTTTTATATACAAACATTTACATTTTTTTAATTTATACTCCACGGGTTACACCGTTTTAGGAGTATTTATTGAAACATTCTAAACTTATTTGAACCAAAAAAAATGACTTTAACTGTATGGAATGATTCCTTTAAATTAAATCCTCAGCCTATAATTCAAAAGATATTTTGGTTTGCGAAATTTCCGATTAGCTGTAAGGTCACCGACGTGTTATACCAAATTATCGTGCAAATGAAAGACATTTATCTTCAAATAAGAATAAAATGAACGCATTCATAAATGTCTGTGTCATATATATCATAATTTAGACAAATCTATATTTCAGTGTCGTTTTCGAAGACGTGTAAATTAGGTGCAATTTTTTAGTATTCCAAGCTAAGCGTGTAACATAAACACGGAAAATCAATAACATAACAAAACGGAGGAAATTTTCTCTTTTTAACAGATTTCCTCTCTTCATTAGTCTTCACTGAGAGAGGGAACTAGTGGTGGTTCCAAGCGGTCGTTATGTGCAGGCGCTTGCCGACATGCCCCATTTCTCATTCATGACAATTAAATTTTCAGGAATTGTTGAATGTCAATATCAATGTTTGTCGATTTTTGGCTTCAAACTTCAAATCACAGAATTCAGTATTCAGATTTCACGCATTCAATTAACTTTGAGCATTTTGTCAAAATTGTAAAAGTTGTCAACATTGTCAACATTGTCAAAATTGTCAAAATTGTCAAAATTGTTAAAATTGTCAAAATTGTCAAAATTGTCAAAATTGTCAAAATTGTCAAAATTGTCAAAATTGTCAAAATTGTCAAAATTGTCAAAATTGTCAAAATTGTCGAAATTGCCAAAATTGTCAAAATTGTCAAAATTGTCAAAATTGTCCAAGTTGTCAAAAATTGTCAAAATTGTCAAAATTGTCAAAATTGTCAAAATTGTCAAAATTGTCAAAATTGTCCAAATTGTCCAAATTGTCAAAATTGTCAAAATTGTCAAAATTATCAAAATTGTCAAAAATGTCAAAATTGTCAAAATTGTCAAAATTGTCAAAATTGTCAAAATTGTCAAAAATATCAAAAATGTCAAACATGTCAAAAATGTCAAAAATGTCAAAAATGTCAAAAATGTCAAAAATGTCAAAAATGTCAAAAATGTCAAAATTGTCAAAAATGTCAAACATGTTAAAAATGTTAAAAATGTCAAAAATGTCAAAAATGTTTAAAATGTCAAACATGTCAAAAATGTCAAAAATTTCAAAAACGTCAAAAATGTCAAACATGTCAAAAATGTCAAAAAAGTCAAATTTGTCAAAAATGTCAAAAATGTCAAACATGTCAAAAATGTCAATAATGTCAAAACTGTTAAAAATGTCAAAAATGCTAAAAATGTCAAAAATGTCAAAAATGTCAAAAATGTCAAAAATGTCAAACATGTCAAAAATGTCAAAATAGTCCAATTTGTCAAAAATGTCAAAAACGATAAAAACGTCAAATATGTAGATAATAGCAGAAATGTACAAAAAATTTGTCAATTATGTTAAAAACAACAGAAATGTAAATAAAATGTTAAAAATGTCAAATTTTCAAACAGTTCAACGAATGTCAATGAGTGTCTGGATTGTGAAAAATGATTCTGACTTCAGACTTCAGACTGCAGACTTTAGACTTGCAAATTCAGACTGCATTGTTGAAACTCCAAGCTTCAAACTTTAGACATTCGATTTCAAAGTTGCCATTGTCTTCAAGCTTCAGTCTTCACCCAAGCAACCAAAAGTCGCGTTTTTACTTAAAGATGGAACTCCGAAGTTTACATTTGGCTGAAAGCATGTTTTACGGGAG
>NC_073691.1:5096364-5116262 GCF_029784155.1 Uranotaenia lowii
AGAGAATTGTTTTTTGAATGTAGTTCCGGTTCGAAATGAACTCGCTTACAGATAAACAAACTAAATTTCTAGTTTGTTTTCTCGCCAAAAAGAAAAAGGAATTAATTTTGAATACCACGCACTTCCAGTTTGAATTATCTTAAGAAGTAAAAAAGGAACTTAACATTATGTTTATAGAATCAGAATCAAACTATGTCTTAAAAAAAGATCCAAATCAATTTTTAGTGCCATCTCGTGAGCGTGTATAGTGTGTGGTGGTTAAAATGTTTGTTTTTTACATGAAAATTTCAAAGCGTGTATAAAACGGAGAAGAAAGCAATGAGCAAAACAAAAAACGGGTTGGAAGCAAAAAGGATGCCAGCCTTTTTTTAACCGTTTTAGAATTAGAAATAAAAAGTGAAATTATTTAGCAAACCTGCCAGTTGACCGATATTGATTGCTGCAACTTATCTTAACAATGTAATTTTGTTCGTTAAACATTGAGACAAGTATTTCAAACAAAATGATACTTGCAACTCGTTTTTGCGACCAATATAGAACGCCGTCTCTTAGTGTAGAAATGTAGAAATAATATTTTCGCATCAGTTCACCAGCGAGTCTAAAAATTTTATTTAAATGGACAACATTCGAAACGGTTGGAGTTTCGTGGAAATATTTTATGATATTAATATGCTAAGTTAAAATTGTTTTAAAAAACAGTCGTTCGTAGTTTTTGATTTTCAGAATTATAATAAGAAAAAAAAACAGTTGAATGGCATGCATGACAAACATCAATATAAACTTGATAACCGACCGTCAATTCGTTCCTTTACAAAGATTTTGCGTACAAAACTGCAGCAAATAAAATTGTTTATAATTTAGTCTAGCTCAATTACTAACAAATCCTTCCGATCGCGTATACTCAATTTACGAACGCTCTGTAACAGAATTTCCACAGACACCTAACATTACGGTTTACTACAAACAGTATAAAAAATGCTATACTTGCATTTTTATTGCTATGTTAATGTATTAAATTGAGGCAATTTTGCGAAACATTAAAGTATATCCCAACTGGCAGTCCTGCTGGCCCTAGAATAGAAAATCAAAACAAAAAAAAATACTCTCTCACCAAAAGTTTTTCGCGATTTAAAGTACTTTCACCACCTCGTTCGATACCAGCACCGGGTGCAAACGATCCGGAAAATTCGTGGGAACCTTTGGAACCTTTGAAAAAGTGTGCCAGCTTCGTCCAAAAAATTAAAAAAAGGTAACTCTCAATTTTTCCATACAAAATTTTCTCCAAAAGAACCATTTTGATCAGCGCCATCTCTTAATGAGAAATTGAACTAGTGATTAAAAAAACTCACCCCATTGGGAATTTTGAAATTGTTTGGGAGGGTAATAAAAATAGTTTGAATCGAATAGTTTCAATTCGGATGGAGAACAAAATCTTCTCATGAATACTTTAGTTCACACTTTTTGGCTAAAATTATTCATTAGTTCATCTGAGCGACAGTCAGGCACTTGAACAACGGTTCAGAAAACTTAAGCACAGCTTCAGCTTAAGAGCAGTTCCTTCCCCGCGAGTTTGGGTCGTTTCCGAAAATTTTCGCTTCATTAGCCGCGCGGCGTCGCCGCTCGAAGGCAAGAATTTTAACCCTATCATTAAGCAGTAGGTAATAGTAAACCCGCCTCAGCCTCAGTTTTAGCCGCCTTCATCCTTCCACGGAAACAAAACTCATTAAAGTGGGTATGTGTTGCTTTTGCCGCTCTTTGGGTTAAATTTGGGGGGTTTGCAGGGGAAAATTTCCAGCAAACTCTGAAAATGGGATTCAATTTGCATACCAACGCTCGCCGCGTCTTCCACGAAACCCAAAATTCATTCGCGTTGTTGCGGATGACTACTTCTGCATATAATAGAGCTAAAGCTAGCTAGACTATACTAGCGCCATCTTTCAACAGTTGAGGAAGGAGTGCAACATCGCGACCCTGGGCTGAGTGGTTTTTGCCCTTTTCTGAGTTTGCTGCTGATAATATGTGTTTGTATTCGCTCGCTGCCTCGTCGTGGTGTGATAATCTTCATCAGTCTTAATGAGCTCAATCTCGTTTTTGTGGGTTGGTGAGAATTTGAATTAAAACGGCTTCTTCCGAAGGCTTGCGTTTCTGCAATCTGAAGTCTAGTGGCAGTTGCTTGTGAGGTCTCAAAATGACGACTGCAGACTTCGGACTTCCGATTTAAGACTTCAGATGTCTGACATCACACGTCAGACGTCAGACGTCAGACTTCAGACTTCAGCTTTCAGATTTCAAAATTTCAGACTTCAGACGTAAGATTTCAGATTTCAGACTTCAGACTTCAGATTTCAGACTTCAGACTTCAGACTTCAGACTTCAGATTTCAGATTTCACTCTTCAGATTTCAGACTCCAGACTTCAGACTTCAGACTCAAGATTTCATTTCTCAGACTTCAGAACTCAAACTTCAGTCTACAGTCCTCAGACTTCAGATTTCAGAGTTCAGACTCCAAACTTCAGACTTCAGACTTCAGACTTCAGACTTCAGACCTCAGCCTTCAGGCTTCAGACTTCAGATTTCAGATTTCAGATTTCACACTTCAGACTTCAGACTTCAAACTCCAGACGTCAGACTTCAGACTTCAGACTGCAGACTTCAGACTTAAGATTTTAGATTTCAGACTTCAGACGTCAGACAACAGATTTAAGGTTTCAGACATCAAACTTTAGATCCAGACTCCAAACTCCATACTTCAGATTTCAGATTTCGAACTTCAGACTTAAGAGTTTAGATTTCAGACTTCAGACGTCAGACTTCAGATTCCAGACTCCAAACTCCAGACTTCAGATTTTAGATTTCAAACTTAAGACTTCAGACTTCAGATTGAAGACATCAAACTTCAAACTTCAAACTTCGGACTTCAGAGTGCAGACGTCAGATTTCAGACTTCTGACTTCAGATTGCAGACTTTAGACTTCAGATTTCAGACTTCAGACTTCAGATTTCAGACTTCAGACTTCAAAGTCCAGACTTCAGAGTCCAGAACTCAGATTTAAGATTTCAGAAATCAGGCTTCAGACATCAGACATAAGATTTAAGACTTTAGACATCAGCATTCAGATTCTAGACTTCAAACTTCAGCTTTTTGATTTCAGACTTCAAAGTTCAGGCTTCAGGCTTCAGATTTTCGATTGTTGATCAACGATTGTCGATTGTTAATTTTCAAATTTTTCACATTGTCGATTCTCGTATGTCAATCGTCGATGTGCGATTATCGATAATCGGTTGTCGAATATCGAATGTCGATTGTCGATTGTGAAATTTTGAATGTCGAATTTCGAATTTCGAAAGTCGATTTTCGGGTGTCGAAAGTCGATTTGCGATTGTTGTCAATCGGTTGTCGATTTTCGATTTTCGATTTTCGATTATCGATTTTCGATTTTCGATTATCGATTTTTGATTTTCGATTTTCGATTTTCGATTTTCGATTTTCGATTTTCGATTTTCGATTTTCGATTTTCGATTTTCGATTTTCGATTTTCGATTTTCGATTTTCGATTTTCGATTTTCGATTTTCGATTTTCGATTTTCGATTTTCGATTTTCGATTTTCGATTTTCGATTTTCGATTTTCGATTTTCGATTTTCGATTTTCGATTTTCGATTTTCGATTTTCGATTTTCGATTTTCGATTTTCGATTTTCGATTTTCGATTTTCGATTTTCGATTTTCGATTTTCGATTTTCGATTTTCGATTTTCGATTTTCGATTTTCGATTTTCGATTTTCGATTTTCGATTTTCGATTTTCGATTTTCAATTTTCGATTTTCGATTTTCGATTTTCGATTTTCGATTTTCGATTTTCGATTTTCGATTTTCGATTTTCGATTTTCGATTTTCGATTTTCGATTTTCGATTTTCGATTTTCGATTTTCGATTTTCGATTTTCGATTTTCGATTTTCGATTTTCGATTTTCGATTTTCGATTTTCGATTTTCGATTTTCGATTTTCGATTTTCGATTTTCGATTTTCGATTTTCGATTTTCGATTTTCGATTTTCGATTTTCGATTTTCGATTTTCGATTTTCGATTCTCGATTCTCGATTTTCGATTTTCGATTTTCGATTTTCGATTTTCGATTTTCGATTTTCGATTTTCGATTTTCGATTTTCGATTTTAGATTTTCGATTTTCGATTTTCGATTTTCGATTTTCGATTTTCGATTTTCGATTTTCGATTTTCGATTTTCGATTTTCGATTTTCGATTTTCGATTTTCGATTTTCGATTTTCGATTTTCGATTTTCGATTTTCGATTTTCGATTTTCGATTTTCGATTTTCGATTTTCGATTTTCGATTTTCGATTTTCGATTTTCGATTTTCGATTTTCGATTTTCGATTTTCGATTTTCGATTTTCGATTTTCGATTTTCGATTTTCGATTTTCGATTTTCGATTTTCGATTTTCGATTTTCGATTTTCGATTTTCGATTTTCGATTTTCGATTTTCGATTTTCGATGTTCGATTTTCGATTTTCGATTTTCGATTTTCGATTTTCGATTTTCGATTTTCGATTTTCGATTTTCGATTTTCGATTTTCGATTTTCGATTTTCGATTTTCGATTTTCGATTTTCGATTTTCGATTTTCGATTTTCGATTTTCGATTTTCGATTTTCGATTTTCGATTTTCGATTTTCGATTTTCGACTGTCGATTGTCGATTGTCGATTGTCGATTATCGATTATCGATTGTCGATTTTCGATTGTCGATTGTCGATTGTCGATTGTCGATTGTCGATTGTCGATTGTCGATTGTCGATTGTCGATTGTCGATTGTCGATTGTCGATTGTCGATTGTCGATTGTTGGTTATTGATTGTCAATTGTCGATTGTTGGTTATTGATTGTCAATTGTTCACTGTTCAATGTCGATTTTCGATTGTTGATTGTCTAATGTCGATTGTCGATTGTCAAATGTCGATTGTTGATTGTCGATTTTTGATTGTTGATTGCCGATTGTAGATCATCGAATGACGATTGTCGATTGTTGATTGTCGATAGTCGATTGTCGATTGACGATCGCCGATTGTTGAATGTCGATTTTTGATTGCCGATTGTAGAATGTCGATTTTTGATTGTCGTTTGTTGATTGTTGATTGTTGATTGTCGAATGTCGTTGTCGATTATTGATTGTCGAATGTCGAATGTTGACTGTCGATTGTCGATTGTAGATTGTCGATTGTCGATTATCGATTATAGATTATTGATTGTCAATTGTTTATTTTCAATTATCGAATGTCGACTTTTATTTGTCCATGTCGATAGTCGTTTGTCGATTGTTGAATGTGGACTGCAGATTGTCGGATTTCGAATGTCAATTTTCGATTGTCGATTTTCGATCGTTGATTTTTGAATGTCGATTGTCGATTTTCATTTTTCGCATTTCGATTGTGATTTTTCGCATTTCGATTTTTATTTGTCGCATTCCGATTTTCGATAGTCGATTGTTGATTGTCGATTGTCAATGGTCAGTTGCCGATTGTCGATTTTAGATATTCGATTGTCGACTTTTCAATTGTCAATTGTCGATTGCCGATTGTCGAAAGTCGAATATCGAAGGTGAAATGTGGATTTTCAAATTTCGATTATCGAATGTCCATTGTCGGATTGCAATTTTCGATTGTCGAATTTTGATTTTCGATTTTTCATTTTTGCTTATCGATAATCAAATATCGATTATTGTCGATTTTCAATTTTGAATTCTCTATTGTTGGCTTTCGATTGTCGATTGTTGATTGTCAGTTGATAATTGTTGGTTGGCGTTTGTCGATTGCCAATTCTCGGCTTCTTACTACAGTTTTCAGATTTCAAATTTTGAATTTTATGGTATTTTATATTCTTTGGATTGCTAAAATTAAATAAACCAATTCATGCCGAAATAAATTTTATTCTCCATCCATCAATCCTCATACTTATTATTTGTACCAATTTCCTTTTTCATTGAAGTTTTTTTTTTTCTTAGATATTTTCGACAACGCGTTCATTAATTTTCCCCACGTCGAAAATTTCAAAGCAAATTTAGCTTCCTTCGGACGATTGCCTTTTGTTGGGATCCCAGAGAATAACCAAAAAAAACAATTTGGGCCACGCAACCACACAAATGATTGACGGATTTAAAAATTGCATCTGACAGTTGATAAATGTATTTTCCGGCAGCCAGCGGAATTTTTCTCTTCATCAGTTCGCTCCAGTTTTTTTTTGTCGGATGAAAAATGTTGAAGTGTTTCTTTTTTTCTTAATTTAGATTTTTTCAGAAAGGTTTTCGAATGGTTTCAACAATTTTTATTAGAAAAAAAAACTCAAGCCCTAAAGAGGGTTTCTAATGAGAACAATTGTTATTGTTACGAGCAGGACGAAATTGATGTTTCACTTTATGAGCCATGTGGCTTGTGATATAGCTCAGTTGGCAAGACAGTTGCTTCCTGAGCCGATGTCCACGAGTTCGAGCCCAAGAGAAAACATCGAACACAGTTGTACCGGATAAGATAACTGTCCGCCAACTGCAACGTTGATATAAAGTCGCGAATGCCATAAAGATGGTAAAACGACTATAATCGAAACAAAAAAAAAAAAAAAACTTTATGAGCCGGATTAAATGGCTTCCCGTTTTCATGATCTGATAATTCCGAAAACGTAACCTTTGTAATCCCGAAAAAGGAAGCACTTTAACCTAAACACTGAATAGAAAGCGCTTAGCATCGTAATTGAGCTATTTTATCAAATCCCAGAGGTGGTTGTTTGGACTTTCGGGGTTCAGCTAGGAGTGGGAGAAAAAACCCACCCCTAGTGTTCTCCTCAAACATAAAATCCGGGTTAACCCGATTTGACGGGACAACCCCCACTGACTGAGGTGCCCAGGGCGTAAAAACTAATTGAATTAACGTCCCGTGAAATTTGCCATAAAGTTCGGTGGGGGTTACGTTTTCCTCAAAGTTTAACATAAAGTTGAGTCTAGAGAAAGGAGAAAAAAAAAACGAAAAATAGGGGCTGATCCTCCCACAAAAAAGCGTCCTAGCTTCAGCAAAAGTGCCTAGAGCGTAGAGTTGGAAAATAACCATAAAATCTATGAAAATCAAGTGGTTTAATCCAAGTGGCTTGGTGATGAAAGTACGTTGGTAAGAGCTAAAAAAAAGCTTAACGAAAAGCGAAAGTGAGGTTATGTTGCTATATTCTGTGAAACTTTCCAGGCTGAGAGCGCCCATAAATAGGTAGACCATTATGCGTTTCCGCCTTGTTGAAATGGAACGACCCTTTGTTGTCAGCGGAAGTCGTTTTATCTATTAGACGACCATCATCATCATCGTCGTCATCCCCCCCTACTCGGAGTGGTCTCGAAGGGTAACTTTCCAGCTTTTATGACACTGTGCGCGTCCTCGACAAAAAGTCGGTACCCTAATCCTCGGATCTACTCCATTTGGTGCTGACCAGATTCCGTCTGCAAGCTCGGAGTGCAAACTTTTCCTAATTTACAAGTTTAATGGAGAAAGTTAACTGCTGCGCGTTGATGCTGGATGAGAGCAGGGACAAAAAAAAAGTCTCACTCTTACATCGGAAACCGCGATATCACTCACTCAATGACCTTCACGCGGGCACCAAATCCCCACCTCAAACTTGCTCTCGGCTCTAATCTCATACTCGTTTTCCTCATTTTTTCAGGGGTGGGGAAAATACGAAAGACAAAGTGAAACATACAACATCTCTCGGAATGACGACAACGACGACACGGACGAGAAAAGTTCTTTATTTGAATCTTCACCCCACGCGAGTCCAGCCAGGCAAATTCCGTTTCCGGTTCCAAACACCAGTCAGTCCTAAAGCACAGTTTTGCTCAACAATTCTGGTACTTTTGAATGTTTTACGAGGGAAGCAGCTCGCAACATTCCTAGGACTTTACAGCTAGCTGACTGCGACTGACTGACAGACTTTTTATCCCGTCCTGAAAAAAGGGCCATAAAACAGGGCCAGTATTCCGGAAGTGGGTGAAAGAAAGTAACTTTTTGTCCGACGGCAGCTAATCTTGACATTAGTTGTTAGGTCGAAAAGTGAGTCGATGGTCTCCCGCTGTCTGGAACGTTGAAAACTGTGTCAATGTCAGTTGTAAGTTTGTTACAAACGGAATAGTCATAGTCGGGGAGATGAATTACCTTCTTTATTTCGAGGGGAAACAACCCCATAAATTGTGGGCAGTAGGCTTTGACTTCAGAGGATAAGCCTACTAGTGTTTTCCGTCGGACGATGATTTGAATTTGAATAGTCTTTTTGAGGTATATCAAAGAAACTTGTTTGATTTGTTTTCTACATTTTCTTATATAAGATTTGATAAAGACTTTTCGACAATTTTAGGGATAGACAAATAACAACAACATTTAACAAAAATGTTGGCTCCGTATGTTCTTTCTTAATAAACTTTTTTTTAGAGAATTTGAGATACTTGCGTAACGATTCCAGATTTGACGGCTAACATTCCGCTAATGCTGATACTACTAGTGAATGAGTACTGAAATTCCCAAGACCAATTTTCGATCTTATGTTCGTATGCTGAAATGATTTCGTGGCAACTACAAGAAAATAAAAAAAAAAAGTTTAGATAATTTTCAGAAAAATCGAAGACAACTTTAAAACCGTTTTGAGGTAACGTTGATCCAATTTTAATCAATTTTTCAGGACAACTTCTAGAACATTTGAATAAAAAATAAGACAACTTCAAAAAACATTGATAGAAAATTTCGAACAAACTTTTTGAACAATTATTTTGAGCCATCTCGATACTGACTATTTTAAGAAACTTGTCATTTCAAAAACAAAAACAGAGAATGTTTAGATCTTTGAAAAAAATTGGAACAAAAACTGAAAACAACCTCGAGTTATTCTTTGTCTTGTTTTAAACAGTTTCTGACAACTCTGAAACAAAGATGAAAACTGTTATGAAATTTTGAAAAAATGTCTGGAAAAGTCTGGATGGTGAAATTTTGTTGTGGTCTCAGATCTAAATATTACAGCAATGCTCTAACTTGATAATAATCATACATTCTATGCAATGGCAATGCATGAGCCCATTGTGGTATTCTGCCATTCTACCACGCAAATTTAGAACTTTGACTGTTTTGTAAAAATAAAATCAAGTCCAAACTCTGAAGTCTACGAATGTCTGGGAGAAAAATCCAAAGTCTGGAAATCTGGAAACATAAAAAAAAGTCTGACAATAGACCAAAAAGTCTGGAAGATCCATACAAAATCTGACAGGTTGACATCACTGCTCTAAGACCATTTCCAGAAATTTCAAGTAACTATGGTAGGTCCTTTTTTAAGCTTATTTTAAAGTAAGTTTGCCCGGATATTTAATACAAAATTTAGGAACAATCCCGCCTGGCCTGGTTGCCCGGATTTCATTGAAAAATGTCTGTATTTTACCCGGATTTATTCACATTGTGCAAATCAAACAAAAAAAAATTCTATTGAAAACGTTTTTTATGTATGCCTCTAATACGAAATTTAAGTTTTATAAAAATAATCATGAAAAGTTTTTCGGAAGCTTTAAATACGATTTTAAATCTGTCGATTAGTTTTTATGTAAAATAATTTTTTCAATATTTTTTCTTGATTTTTGTTGAGAAATTTCTGGGTTTCGACACAATTTGCCCGAATATTGCCCGGATTTTTGCTCGTCAATTTTGAAACCAAATGCCCGGATTTTGCCAGGTTTTAATATTAAATGGCTCGGAATTGTCCGGCCCAGCAATGTTCTGAAATAATTCTGGCAACCTTATTTTAAAGTGATTTCGAGTCAACTTTGGAAATATGTTTAGATAATTTCGACATAATTTCAAAACGCTACAGATAAAGTTCAGAGACAATTTTAAAACAATGTTAACACAAAAAAGCACACGAAAAATAGTTTTCTAAAGATCGACGACTTTGACATATTATTAAAAGAATTTAAAAAAAGGCAACTTTCGGAAATTTTGGATAAAAAAATTGGCAAGGAATCGAGTAAACTTTCGCTGATTTTGAGACACATCTTTGAACAATTTGAATAAAATTTTGAATCTAGTTTAAGAAATCTTGAAGACAACTTTCGAAGCATTTTGAGACAATGTTTATTCTTTTTTGATCAAGACAATATATATATAGAGACATTTTTCAGACAATGTTGATTCAGTGTTGAAAACTTTATGAATTTAGACCATTTTCAGGATGTTTCGGAATAACTTTGACACAATTTAAAACCAATCTTTACGCTACGTTGGAACAACTTTGGGACTGTTTTATCAAGTGGTCTCAAAATTGTTTTAAATTTGTTGGTACAGTTTTGAAACTTTTATGAGGTGATTCTGAGCCAATTTTCAATATACTTAAGACCTTTTCGGGACAACTTTCAAGCAATTTCGGTATACTCTTGAGGCACTCACAAAATTGGTGTTAAAATAAAACCATGTATTGTTTATTTTTAATATATTTTTAATTTTAAGTTTGAAACAATTTCCAGGTAATGTTGAGACAATTTTGATAATTATTTGAAAAATTTTAAATAACCTAATGAAGAGATTAATCACAGTAGTTCATGTTTGTTACTTAATTTTTCGGGCTTATCGGTGAAAAGTTATGCCCTTTTAAGTAAGAACATTTATGATTATGAAATTTCATAGCCTAAGGTTGCCAGATTGCCCGGTATTATCCGGATATGCCGGATATTCAATACAAAATTAGGGAACAGTTCGGTTCGAGCCGGTTGCCCGGATTTCATTGAAAAATACCTAGATTTTGTCCAGATTTTTTCCAATTTTTTGGCAAATCAAGCAAAAAAATCGTAATGTAATTTTTTTTCTTTTTTTATGCCTCCAAAACAATTTTTTTTAAGCAAGTTTATAAAAATAATTATGAAAGGTTTTTTGGAAGCATAAATACATTTTTAAATTTTTCGAAGAGTATTGATAAATAAATCTTTTTAACAATTTTTTATTCTTGCTTTTTTTCTTGATCATTTCTTCAAAATTTCTATCCGTCTATAAAATTTCATTAACTTAAGATGTTCTTACTAAAAAGGACATCTCTTTTCACCGATAAGACCGATTAATGAAGTGACATTTAAGGCCATTTTCATACCAGTTTATGATAAGTTTTCTTACTATTTGCTTAGAGACATTTAAGAGACCATTGTGAGACAATTTTGCTGCGATTATTTTAAGACAATTTCGACATATTTTTAATGTTATTAGAAGACCGATTAGAAACAATTTGGAAACGATTTTGTAGAAACATTGAGACCATTACGAAACTATTTCGAGACACTGTTGAGACGATTTTAACCAATTTTCAGACATTTTTCCAAAAGTTTCGTGAACATTTAAAGGTTGATTTCAGAAAACTTCTAGATAACTTTGAGACTATATTTGAGAGAACTTTGATACAATTGAAAGCTAGTTGAAAAGTTATTTTTAGACCAATTTAGGATAACTTCGAGACATTTTGAGCCAACTTTGGGAACATTTCAAAACAATTTTGAGATAATCACGGGGCAACTTTGAAGCATTTGAGATTTTTTACGAACAGTTTTAAGAAATGTTCTTACTAAACAGGACATCTCTTTTCACCGATAAGGCCTTTCAACTAAATTACAAGCGTTACTAACGGTGACTTAATTATTCATGTTTGTTTAGACAATTTGAAAACTATTCCCAGAAAACTTGAAGACAACTTTGATGAAATTTTTAAACCATTGACACAACATTTTCCAGACAAAGTTAAACGTTTTCTCAATTATGAGTTAGCTTCGATGTAATTCTAAACTTATTTTGAGCAATTTAAAAAAAAAGAGGATTACTATTAGAAAAAAAAATTAGACAACTTTGATTTTCGAGTAAATTTTGAAATACATTTGAGAAAATTTTGAGACAATATCAATAACAGTTTGTAAATAATTTTAGACACTCTTGATTTAATTCAGAGATTATTTTTAAATGAACCTTTCCCAAAAAAAATTGTTAGCACAAGTTTTAAATTATTTTCCAACAATTTGAAGTCAATTTGACAAAATTCAGAGACCATTTCGAGCCTAATTTAAGACAATTTTAGTACATTTCTCTGATAATGTGAGTTTTATAAGCATTTTTCAGACAATGTTTTGAACAGTGACAATGTTTGACAATGATGTGATTTGATATTCGTTTATCTGAAAGGGTGCCGTGCGCTATTCCGATTAAGCACCCTTAATTTGACAATGAATGTGAATTTTGATATTTTTCATCATTTCCGAGATAGATTTCAAAGGAATTTGAGAATATGTATTCAAAGTTTTGAGACAATTCCCAGACTATTTCCAGGATTTTCGAGAAATCTTTGTAGAGCAGTTTTGAGATCGCTTTGATACAATTTGAAACCAATTTCAATTGAAATTTGAAACCAATTTTGGATAACTTGATAGTCTCAAATAAGCCCTTCATTTGACTCAAAATTATCATCTTTGGAACAATCTTAGGACAGTTTCGAATAATTTTTGATTTTCTTTTTCGAAACAGTATCGAAGCACCTTTTTGAAAATTTCGGCGTAGTTGTAAAGATATTATATGGAGTAAAGTTCGATATAATTTTTAGATACATTAATAAAATAATTTTAGGAAAATATTAAAAACTTCTTGATATCGTTTTAAAAAAAATTATGAGACAATTTCATGGCAATTTTAATAAAATTTTAACCATCTTGCGACAGTTTTCAGACAATTTTGAGACAATTTATTGACCGTTTTGGGTCAACGCTGATATTTTTTTTAACAATGCTGTGAAAATTTCAAAGCAAAGCCGAGACTATGAGAAAAAATTGTATAAATTTAAACAAATTTGTAGAAACTATTATCTAGATATGATTTTCAAACAATATTGGAAAAATTGTATCAAAATCTTAAAACTTTTTTGCACCATCATAAGAAATAAATGACAATTTTGAAACACTTTCCAGATAACAAACATCTTCATTTAATTTTGAGACCTTTTGGAAACTTTTTTAAGATCATTTTTACAGATTTTCAGACAATTTGAAAAAAAACTTCATTTACATTTTAGACTTTTTCAAGATATTTTTCAGAGATGTTTCAGATGATATTGAGATAATTTTTATAATTTTTATACATCCATTATTTTTATATAAGCTTGAGACCATTTTATTTAATTATGGGGCATTTTAGATTAACCTTATTGCCCGGATTTCTTCGGACTTGAACTGATATTTGACACAAAATTTAGGAGATGTCCGTTCTGGTGCTTTCAAAACATTCTACCCGCTCATTGTAACCACATTTCATTTATTCTAACTTTCTCTCCGTCCGTTCTAAAAAGGACAACACTTTTAACGGATAAGGCCAATAAACAAATTAACAAGCCTTACTAACGGTGAGTAAATTCATCATATACATATGTTATTATAAGAAACTTTAGAAAATTTGGAAACTATTCCCAGACAACTGGCAGACAACTTTGACGACTTTTTTAAACCATTTTAAACATTTCTCAGATAAAGTTACACAATTTACAATTTAAGAGATAACTTCGATTCAATTCTAAGCAAATTTTGAGCAATTCCTTAAAAAAACTGAGAATTACTATTTGCATAAAATATAGGAGACAACTTTGATATTCCTAGTCAATTTTGAAATTCCTTTTGAGAAAATTTTGAGACAACATCATCAACAGTTTTTAAGTAATTTTGAGACACTCTTGGTTTAATTCATTAATACTTTTTAAATGAATTTTAACTTATTAGAAAATATTGTTAGGCCAAGTTACAAACTGTTTTCCAACCAATTAAAGTCATTTCTAACAAAATTCAGAGACCATTTCGAGACTAATTGAAGACAATTTAAAAACATTTCTCAGATCATTCAGTCTCGTGATCCGGTGGCGAATAGACGCGAATTGAATAAGCAGCGGCTGAATTTAAGTGGTGGCTTAAAAGCGATAGATTCGAGCGGTACATCGGGTGTTAGTGGCGGACTTAAAATTGTTAATTCGGAGTTTAAGAGGACGGAAGTGAAAAGGCAGTGAAAAGCTGGAAAAGTCATTCCAAATCCGCTGTTTTAGCCAAAGCGGTCATTGTGGGAATAGGTTTTTCTCAAAAGTGTTAGAGGGAAGTATAGTATGAAGAAAAAATCAAAAGTGTAGTTTGGGTGGAATCAGTGGGTCAAAGGTGAAGAAGTGGTGGATGTCAGGGGCAGTTTTAAGGTGATAAAGCGAAGAAATAGGTGATAAAAATAGAAAGCGCTGAGAAAATAAAAGTTTTAAGAAATTTTGAAAAAGTGCGGGAGGTTGATTGGAGGTGCCTGGAGCAGTCTCTTTAGCTGGAGCAGCCTTCTTGCCGAGTCGAAGTTTTTTCTCCTGCAGTTAACAGGGACAGTGGCTGGAGGGAAAAAGGTGGAAGAGAAGAGAGAGTGCAGTGGAAGCCCGGCTTGCTTTGATTTTTTTTTAATTAGAGGGAGTTGACCGAGTAAAAAGTGGTTTGGTCTAACGGCGATTTGGAAAGAAGTGGGTGGAAAAGAATGTGTGGCGGAAAAATACGGCTTGCTTCGATCGGAAAAGTGCAAGGAAAATCGACCGAGAGAAAAGTGGTGTGGACAAACGGCGATTCGGGTGTGTGGCAAGAGAGTGAGAAGTGAAAAAGAAAAAATCACCTAATTGTTCTGAGAGAGCCAGCAGATTGCAATCGAGTGAAGAGGGTGGAGAAAATAAAAACTGTCCCCGGAGATGGAGCGTGGTGAAAAAATCTAATAAATAGGTTGGAATTAGGAATAGTGGAGAGAGGGAAATAGAATCAAAGTGGCATTTTGGAAGCGGGGTTCTATAAGTTCGATCAGTCGATTGAAGGAAAGCAACGTGGGCTACTTTACGTTGAATTTAGAAAAAAAAGTAGTCAAAAGAAGAAAAAAAAGTGAGGTTATTGTAGGGATGAGATGAAGAATATACAGAAAATAAATCAAATTTAATTAGGAATAAAATAAAATAATAGTTGTATTCGGCAACACTGTAGATGAATAAAATAAAATAAATTTCTATGAGAACATTTGCTATTTTGGCAGCACTTGACAAACAAACAAAACAAAGTCAGTCATTGATCTATTCTTGCGAGCGACAGACGTGTTTAAGTGAATCTCTGAATTGAGATTCGTAAAATCACGACAGTTATAAGGTAAGGTAAATAGAGTGATGGCAGCAAGGTAAGATATTTAGGGTATTTGAAAATTCCTTTTTGCTTATATAACTATATTGTGTAGAATGTTCAATCACTTGCCAACTATCCAGGTATATACACGGATGCCGGAATACCTGATGAAAATTTTTAAAAATTGCAAATTTTTATAAATTTTTGAATAGTTGTGGAGCTGATTGAAATATTCATCCAAAATAAACACCGACATTAACACGATGTACGCACAGCCACAACAGAGAACACGAAGCCATGGTGCCGGGTATGGGGAATTCTGCTTTATAGATATCCAGAACAGTTAATACGAAGAATGCAGAAGTGTTCATACTTTGGTAAAACTGCGGTGAATCCGTGCACCCATGGTGGATTACCAACATACATACAACATACATACAATTTAAATACATTTCTCAGATAATGTTGAGTTTTTAAAGCATTTTTCAGACAATGTTTTTTTCAATTTTGATATTTTTCAACGTTTTTGAGAGATATTTGAAAGAATTTCAAGATAATGTATTCAAACTTTTACGACAATTTCCAGATAATTTTCTGGATTTTTAAGACATTTTTTAGATCAGCTTTCAGACCAGTTTGATAAAGTTTGAAACCAATTTTAAATGTAATTTGAAACTTATTTTGGGCAACTTAACAGTCTCCAAGTAAATCTTCTTTTGTCCCAAAATTAACATCTTCGGAAAAATCTTAGGATAATTTTGAATCAACTTTGTTTTTTTTTCGTGAAACAGTATCGAGGCAATTTTCAGAAAATTTCAGTGTAATTGTGCGCCACTTATGATGTTATTTAGACGAAACTTTGATGCCTACATTATTAAAAAAAAATTTAAACAAAATTTTAAACACTTGTTGATATTGTTTTGAAACAATTATGAGACGATTCCATGGCAATTTTGAAACTATTCAAGGCCATTTTGATAAAAAATTTACCATTTTGCGACTATTTCCAGACAATTTTGAGACAACTTTCTGACCATTTTGACACAGGTTGATATTGTTAGTTGTTGTTAAAGTTTGTCTAAGACATTCAATGCATCAAACTTAAGGGAAAGAAGCAAATAATTGATATCCGCAAAATTTCATTTCTGGACCACTGTGCATTGACACTATTGACCCAATTTTTGACAATTTCGATAAAGTAAATATTGTGGCAACAAGATGGTTTCCAAACATATTTCAAGAAAACTTTGAAAATATTTTAGAGATCATTTTGATACAAAGCTTGGTAAATTTTTGAGAAATTTTAAAATTTATTCAAGACAATTTAGAGACTTTTTTCCAAATAAATTGTCACACTATTGTTGAAATTGTAAGTACAATCTTGGAATATTTTTGAAGTGATATTGAGTCATATTTGAAAATATTTTGAAAAACTTTGTTTAAACAATTCGGAGACAATTTTGAGACAATTACGAGGCAACTTCAAGACAATCTCGACATATTTTTGAAAAACTTAATACATTTGGTTGCAATGGATGTATGGGAAAAATTTTGAAACCCGACCATATTCATTTTGTAGCATAATCCAAAATATTGACCTGCGCCAAATTTCAGCTCAATCGGATTTGATTGAGCTGAAGGGTGCCTCGAAGCGCTCAAAATTTCGGTATTTTGACTCAAAATTTATCAAAGGGCTGACCATCCAAAATTGGAAAAATCAAATTTTTTATTTCGATGCCAGATTATTCAAAAATGCATAAAACGATGAGATCGGGTGTTTTCTAGAAAAAATATCAATTTTATTTCAAAAATCGGGAAATTTCTGGGACTAAGCTATTTTTCGAAAAATCGATTTTTTTTCGAGTTAACATCCGATCTCGACATTTATTGAATTTCTAAGTCATTGGGCATCAAAATTTAAAGTCATTGACCTTCCCCCCTCCCTCGCTTACGAGATTTTTTAGGGTAAAAAACCGAAACTTTGGGCAGAAATTTTGCCTAGGTCAGTTTTTAGGGCCAAACTAGAAAATGTATGTGGTCAGGTTTCAAAATTTTCCCCGAACATCCATTGCAACCCTCAAAACATAGTCGGAGTTCTAACAACTTAATATCAAAGTTTGCTGTTGCAACTGTATTTTGATCTCAGTTTGCTTTCAAAGTGTACGCGGGATGTCTCATTGATTATTTTAAGTCCAATTTATGATGCATCCTTTAAATTAGTTGCGCTTTTATGTTAATCTTAAATGTGGAAGAATCCAATACACACAACATTGAGTTAAACAATTGAATTTGTTCGTATATCGAATGAAAACTCTATTCGAAAACATATCTCACTCAATTTCATCAGCAAATATCCCCAAAAGTGGTAGAAATATCAATTCTCTCGCCTTTTCGCAAGTATCTCAAGTTTCTCCTTCTATGTACCTTTTGTATCATACGCCGTTGCTAAGTGGAGTTACACACTTAATTCCGTATCAGCTTTCAAGCTGCCGAGAACGAGTGTTGACTAAACAAACTTCGTTTCAATGCAAAGTAAATACCATCCCAACCGTTCATTATTTTCCACATAGCTAACTAGAGGATGAGAGCAGCAGAACCAGCAGCCCAAATTTGGATACCAACGACTATGACAACGGCGATGACGACAACGGCGCTAAGCTTTTCGCTCGAGTTGTCACACGGACAGACAAAACAACAGCTAAAATCCCTAGTCGACTCGAACGATTGTCGAGACGAGAATCGGTATCAATTGGTGAGCCACACCTAATCAAATTCATCGTCATGGTTCTACCGAAACAAAAAAAAAAACACGAAAGTACTATTTTGCTGAAGCCTAGACGACAGATACCTTTTCCTAAAGATCGCGACACAAGATGCCGCACTTTTCGTCTGTTTGAACAGGAAACTCGGCGAGTCCTTCTCGGTTACTTCTTGTTTCTGTTTACTTTTCGGCGTGGTTCTTCTTATCGTTTGCCCAGAAACTGAAAATACACGTCCAAATCTCTAGCCCAACAATAGTAGGAAGCTTTTCCTTGCCGGGTTCAAATTTACGCAACGATTGTCAGACAGATTGATCGCGTGTAAGCTCACGAACAAACAACAGCATTACAATGGCGACCGTGACGAGGCCCAAAAGTAGGCTGTGAATTAGGAAACGAGCTACTTTGCTTTAGGGTCTGTAGTACTTGGAGCTAAAACAAGCACCGACCGAGGAAAAAAAGCCACGATCTTGTTTCGGAATGGCTGCCTGTTGTTGGTTTTCTTTTCTCCATTCCGAGAAACAATCTTTCAAGCTGGATAAAAGCAGAGTATAAAATAAAACCACACACAAAAGTTACTGAAACGAAACCAACACCAGAAAAGTTTTTTCTTGGACCGCAGAGCAGGTGCCGAAAAGTGGACCGACCAAAGTAGGCTGAGGGAATCGACCGAACAAAATAACAAAAAAAAAGAAACAATCGCCGAAATCAAGCACAAAATCTCAGAAGGCCGATGATGGTTTTCTTGGGGGTTTTTTTTTCTCATGCAACGCTCACAATTTTCCACTGGCTTCTTTTCGCTCCACTTTAACCAATTTACGGCTCCGGCTTACGGGTGGCATTTCTGGGGATTGCCCTCGATAGGATGAAACTTTTTCCCGATTTTTTTCTTGCTTCTCCCCATCCTTTTACTGTCTTTGTTTCTTCATCCGACTGGATTGCTGAGGGATTTTTGGAAAGTAATAGAGCGCTCAAATCAAGCAAATTATGGAGTTGTGATACCTTTCAAGTTGTTCTGGAGGGCTCTGTCAGCCGAAAAGAAGAGCAGAGCAATAAAAATCGATAAAAATTTCAACCACTCCGCTGTTGGGCGATAAATTTATTGATTCTTCCTCGCTACCGGCTGGAAAATTAGCTGAAAAGCTGAGAACTTTTAAGTTTCTTTGATTTAAAATTTTGAACAACAAAGCTTTTTGTGGAAACTTCGATTTTTTTGTCATTTTCTAGTTGAAGACTTCTTTCAGTGTTTACAGCTTAAAAAGTAAAAGTTTTAGAAATCATACTGCTTTCACAATCGAAATGTTACCATTTTAAATTCGAGGAACTTGATGATAGATCTGAATTTCCCAAAACTGACAGTGTCCAATCAGCCGATTTTCCCGAGAAGGATTGATAGCAACAGTTGATGATTGAACAATGGCAATGACGAGCGAAATTTCTCGAAAGTTCTATTAAAATTAGTGCTCTGGAATGATCAACCTCTTTTCCGAGTTGAAAAAAAAAAACAATCCCTTCCTGGATCAACGCCACGGTGAAAATCTTTCCAGATAAATCGAAAGTGTTGCCAAATATTTCACAAATACATTGAAAATAAAACCGAAACCGAACCATTTCATCGGTTGTTTTTCCCGTTTGTTTTTTCTTCGATTCCATTCCATCACTTTTCTGTGTTTTTTTTTTCTCACGACTTCCGTTGCACAAATCATCACAGTACAGCTCGGCAGCGAGAAGAAATGAAAGCTCATTAGCGAACGGAATCAACCATTTGCACCTTTTCGCCGGAACTGGCCCGTCTCGTTTCTTGGGATTTTCCCCCCACTTTTCCATTTTCCGGGGTAGCGGTTTTCACTTGATTCTGATGAATTCATTGGAAAATTCAAATCGGGAAAACCGAACGCGGAATGTTTAACGAACCGTTCAAACTAGAACCGTCAAAAT